>NW_027271984.1:365000-370000 GCF_040938485.1 Diadema antillarum | reverse complement strand
ATCGCTTATCGCATCACTTGATCAGCTGCATGCTGTGAGGGTGCATGATGCCATGAAAACAACGAAGAAACAATGTACGTGCGGCGACAAAATATTCCACAAGGTCTTTCTGTAATATATGATTACGAGATGAAGACACAAATATACAGAAAATGATTATAATGATATTATACTATTAGCAGGGATAAAGTAGATTCATGATCCAAATAGTGTGAACAGTGTCTAATAAATTTAATGAAAACACTCTGTTTGATTTATGTCGTGGCTACAAAAAGAAAGGTGTTATTCACTGATAAAGATAAAAATCGGTACCAAAATACCGAATGAGTAAAATTCCTCCCTGAAAATGGCAATGTGTCTTGGAATGATTATAAAAAGAGTAAAACGAGTTATCTCCATTCTTGTTAATTTGATATATTTACTATTTAAGCTGCTAAAACACAAGGAAAGTAGTAAGGAAATGTGGAATGTTCTGAAACATAACTTCAAGAATGTTCCTCGTTGTGTAACATGTGAGATGTAATAGCTGGAAAGGTTTTATTTTGCTCCATTTGATAACGTTTCAAAAGGGCGCTTCAACCGTGCGTTTTGCGATCAAGCTCATCATAAGTTCTAACGTATTTATATATACGCACTGCATTTCACGTCCTGTTGTCTAGTATGGTCGGTGAGTTCATTGACTTTCTTTAACTCTAATGAGGACAGTGGGGGGGGGGGGGTGCTCCTACACGGGGGATAATGTTCTCTAGAGGAACTCATCAAATCCTAATTATCAACCTTCGGGGGCTCCATGCTGGTCACATATAGCATCAGCGATTTCTCTCTCTCTTCCTTTGTCCTTGTGTATAATAGTCTGTTTATCGATTCGTTGCAAAGTAAACTCGAAAATAAGCCACGGAACAACTCATCTGGGAATACAAACTGACCTGTTGAATTGCTGTTTGACCCTGAGGTTCCGATGTATGAAAAAACAAAAACAAAACAAAACTTATTCAGTACACGTGAAACTATCATTCAACCAATACGAGCAAGTTGCAACTGTAGAACATCAAAACTGTACATGAAAAAAGAAAAACTCTTTTCAATAACCTATTCTTTTGTTTAGATTTAGTCATTGGTTCTTATTCTAAGCCAACAATTTTTAAGTGCATAATATTGTTTCTGTTTTTCTTGTTACGTGTAAAAATTCATTCATATAGTATGGCATGTTGGGGGACCTATAAGTGAGCCAAATTCTAGGAGAAAGACTTAAATAAAACGAAAAAGATTATATCGCCAGCTGAGAACCAGTATTGTGTTCGAGATTTGAGCGTAAATTAACACGAAGCACTCACTTTTCATGAAACATTTTTTTTTCTTTATTAATCAAAAGTGGATAGATTTACAAGTATTGTTCCAATTATCGGGTATATAATATCACCTCTGTGGTTTTGATTTTTAACATTTTAGCGAAATTGATACTGATCTAAAATTGACACCATTGGAGAAGAGGTCGAGCCCTAATACCAATAACTCAAGACGCCCAAAATTGCGGTAAGGCCTTTCGGGTTCTAAGCCGATATAGATAATTATTTATATGCTGTGAATTTGCATTCAGCTTATCAAAGTGCTATTCTTTGCTATATTCTACTTGACTGTCGCAGATAGCTTATCGTAACGTTAGATGAATTGAACAATAGGCACATGCACTTAAGAGTTATCAATCTTTGATGATATAAGATCTAAGAAAGTACATCCCGGGAAAATCAAACCTTCTATTCACATATTTCGTCGGAATAGTGATGTGATGTCGGTTCTACGCACTCGCCTGGTCAGCAAATTAGCCGAGTTGGTGCTGACGACCAGTCAGAAATATCTAATTTGTTTGTGAAAAAACCCCAAATCATGATTTTGTTGCTCATTCATCAACTTCAATCCCTAATCCGTTAAAATTGTCACCAGTACAAACAAATGAATGAATGAATGAATGAATGAATGAATGAATGAATGAATGAATGAATGAATGAATGAATAAATAAATAAATAAATAAATAAATGATAATAATGATAATAACAATAATGATGACTAGTGTGGAGAATATAAGATATCTTATTTGCTTTCTTGTCAAGAAAGAAAGTTCTATGGAGCTTTGTAAGTGTGAATAATAGATCATGCAGTTTTTTGACTCGAGAAGGCCATGATACAGTGTCTAATCACCTTATCTGGTTTACATTGTAGGGGTTAATACATTACTCTGTTTCGTGGAAACCTGATGGGACATTTGCAAATTGCAAAACCTTTTTAGATGAAATCACTTATCTGTTATGTTTGTTTTGAGTTTACTTTACTCACTAAAGTTATCTTGACATTGTGTTTGTTGTTGTTGTTGTCGTCGTCGTCGTTGTTGTTGCTGTTGTTGTCGTCGTCGTCTTTGTTGGTGTTGTTGTTGTTGTTGTTGTTGTTTTTTGTTGTTGTTTTTTGAAACCTTTCTGTGCCGTGTAGGGACCTGGCCATTGTGCACAGCGCTATGCATGTAGGGTTTCCTCTGCTAATCGGCACTCAACGTAGAACACACAAAAAAGGGTTATAGTATTACGGCGATCAAGTACGCCTATTACCACACGATCACGAAACCAATCAAGAAGCATCGTTCACACGATACATCTGATATTGTCCTGTGAGTATATACCAAGATAGGCAAAGAGAATAGAAAAAGGAACGAAGTTCAGCTTGCCATAATGATACAGTCATGTGCAGAATTCTGTAATAAAAACTACCAGTGTCCCCACCTAGATTGCTTCAGTTGTTTCAGTTTCAGTCTGTTTTTAATTCTTCACTTTTACAAATGAAACCAGCATGACAAAATGAATAATGTTCACATTAGAAGACAAGAGTACTTAAAGTGTACTTAAAAGAAATGGATATAATAACGGGTAAATTTTACGAACATAAATTTCATGGTATGTTATATTCAATTAAGGTTTAACAGTACTACTCTGAATGAGGCCATTAACGATAAATAGTTTTCTTGACTGGGATAGCGGTCTCTGGGTGGTACATGTATATGGTATCCGTTCATTCTCCCGTATTCTTAACTGCAGGAACAAAGCACACAAAAATAGAAATAAAAACTTTACTTCGAATATCTTTATTAGAAATATCATTTAGACGAGGACAACTATACACAAAGGGAATAGTGCGTGTAATTCAAATCGATGAAATTCTTGCGTCGAGTTGTTTTGATTGAAACTGACTGAAAAATTGCCCTACATCGACTTAAATAAGCACTGAATTGATCCAGAACAAAGATCAATTCAGTGCTTATGTACGTCGATGTAGGGCAATTTGTCAATCAGTTGCAACAAAGCGAATTATCATATTAAACATGACAGAAATAGTTCCCCAGTTTGTGTAACTTCAGTTCAGTTCAGTTGCGCCTGATATCCCAAGTTATCATTATCTGCATACGTAAACTTTTCTATTCTAGCTGATTTTCTCTCTCTCTTTTAATATAGCATTTCCAAGGTTGCACAGCCCAAGCGATGTTGTTAGCAGCGCTCTCGTTGCTCTATACAATAATGGGCTCACACCTGTAAATAAAATGAAATGTCCCAGACCCCTTCACAAATGCGTACCAAAGATACCAAAATAAATGAAGAGAAAAATTAATTAAAAATCAGTGATGCAGTTTGGCAAAAAACTGAGTAGCTGTAGATATTGAGTATGAATTCCTCTACAAACAGCATTTTGGTTGGAAGATGAAAGCTTTTCTGATGGAATTTGAGGGGACTATATTTCATTGGCTGCATGTACAGAAAATAGGTGATTTTTTGAGTGACAAGAACTCGTAGTCTGGCTTTGCGGACCCTTGGACAGAGTTTGAGCCGAAGAACCTGCCTTGAAAATTTGATGGATGAAAGGGTATATCTCACTTATTCAGGTTAGTGAATATGAAACACCTCATTTCTCTCAGCTATTTTACAGAATTTTTTGAAATTTGAATTTTAACACACGTCTCTATGGGGAATTATTTACCCGTGTGAGCCCTAATGCGCCCTCATTGTCATGAAGTGGCCACATGGGGGCGTTACTCTTGAATTGCGTTCTGCCACCGTTGACGCCAATGACCCAGCGATGAAATCCAAGCCTGCATGAGTGCTGAGTCTTTCACGAGTGTCCCCATAGTGATGTACACACTGTCCAAAGTCCATGTCATAGAAAGGGTTAAAGTACAATTCCGCACCGTTTTCAAGACCGCATTGAAATACAAAATGAATCCCAGACAAAGAGAACTTCATCATAATTATTCAGCGAATTCAGAAAGAAAGTTATGGGATTTAGGCTAAATAGCTTTCACCTTTTTTTTTTCACGAAACAGTGAAACTATGGGCATCCACGTCCGACGAATAGAAGAAATGTTGATCCCATCTCAGTGCACAGTGCATGCTCCCACTGACTTTAATCCACTTTCCACCAAAATATATTTTTACATGAAATCACTCAAAAGAAACTGTATCCAAATAATTTTATTTTTTGTTGTTGCTTATAGGTTCTAAAGTTTTAATGATCACCCTTAAAATGAAAGAGGTTTCAACTGTTTGTGAACAATACAACAGTTCAATGAGAACATTATGCTTTATTATTAAAAAATCATTTTAAGTATGAGCTTTCCATTTTTCCATTGATGATAATAATCGCAATGATAATGATAATAATGATGGACTAAATCAATATCAAGTTATCATCGATATTTCATACTACAGTCAAGATCGGGCTCTTTGTTCATGAAATCTTTGAATCTTTTAAGCCTTCTACTACTTAAAGAAAACCAAAACTTAAATATTCTTGTGGATTGGGCGAAAGCAGCAGTAATAGAAAAAAAAACATCAGTGAAAGTTTGAGGAAAATCGAACATTCGATTCAAAAGTTATGAATAAAAGTTTCAGTGCCGTCATCGCTGGATGAGGAGACTATGCTACATTTCATGACGGCACTATGGACAACATTATAAAGAAAATAT
>NW_027271984.1:290000-360000 GCF_040938485.1 Diadema antillarum | reverse complement strand
AGCAAGAGAGCGATTGAGCTCTTAAAACAGACGGTGTTCGGCAATACACTCATTGGCAAATAAGATGATTATGTTATTACTTATAAGAGCTTTCTAGGTGACTTTTGCCTAATCCGAGTATCCTTTTTTTAGTCATTTAGCAGTGACAACCCCATTCCCTTTCCCTAATGTAAATGATCGGTGCAAATCACTTTATTTTCATTTAATGGAAAGAAAGCTTTTTTGTGTTCTCGAAATCATTCCGATAAGTATATATTAAAGTAAAAATCTCTGTCAAGTGAAAGGGAGAATTGCATATATTGCATATTTCGTTTCGTTTATTTCGTTTCGTTTTATTTTCTTACCAACACATATGAATAAAACAATTTAATACACATGTTGTATGACGTCATCATCTCGCCTATTTTGCGTTATGTCGAGGAGGTGTGTGAGAAACTTTCAAGAAAGTAAAAAAAAAATCTTTTATTTTGTCTTTCGGTCTGACGTCTATGAAACTTTTACATTTGTGCTTTGTGTATTTTATCTATAGCAGACCCATTGAACATGGACTGTGTGGCCCACTACTTTGTTTGGGTGAATAATTATAATTGCTTATTGCATGGGGATGCCAAAAACTAAATGTACTGTACAGCTAACCACGTGCATTGACGAGAATGGCTGTCTTCAAGAGAGGAAGAACATTCCTTTATGTTTTTATTTGATTTTTTTTTCTTCTTGACTATGATAGCTTTGCGTGTCAGAGGCAGTTTCGTTGTATATCACTTCAGATGATAAAAAATCTTCATCCAGACGAGAATGAAAGCGAGAGGCATGAGTAAATTGGCATATACACTTTCTTTACCAATGCTCATGAACGCTGCCAACAAAACATTGATCACTGACGCCGAGCGTCTGACCGTGCAGCTGTTCAGCTCTTTGAGGATATTCCGTTTGTCGTTTTATACTGAACGCCGAAACTCGTATTAATTACTGATGATGAGAATGGAGAAAAGTGAATTCAGGTCAGTGAGAAAAAAATTGCAATATTAACAGGACAATGGCAGTCACTATAGGAGAAGTTGGAAAAAGAAGTTTGAGCTAGAGAAAAGGGAGAACATATACTAGGACACAAAGAGTCTACAGAAGAGATGAAAATGATATAGTAAGAGTGTCGAGCCCTGCCTAAAGGCAAAATGGTCACCCCTAGATGTTCACAAACGCAATTTTGTAACTTTGATTCAATGATATCAGAACGAATGTTAAATTTCCAGCATATGAAGGCACGCAACATGCAATATGTTTATGAACTTCCTCTTGTATCATATTATAGGTTTTCCCGGTCAATTTCATACTTTTGTCATTCAAGTTCCTATTCCGAGCATTCGATTTCACGCATTCTACGCTCGCAGCACTGAATCAGCAATCAAATTCAAAATCCGGTCATTCGAATTCACTATCCGATCATTCAAATTCACTATCGGAGCATTCAAATTCACTATCGGAGCATTCAAATTCACTATCGGAACATTCAAATTCACTATCGGAGCATTCAAATTTAAGAGAGGAGCACGCATTTCATCAATAAGCATTCAAATTCATGTCAAGCTGGCAACGGAATCTCGTCGGTCATTCAAATTCGTGAATAGGCAACCATGTTCCAAATAACTGCATTCAATTTAAAAGAAGTCCTGAATTTAGTTAGTTTGGGGCCGTGTATGCATGTGTTTCTCACTCTGGCTTTGAATATATTGGGATTTATAATGATTATTTATTTTGCAGTAGAGGTCCACCTAATAATTGACAATTCTGAACTCGCGCTTAGCAAATAGGAATATACAGGCACAGGTCCCTGGGATTGGACATAAAATGGAGGTCCCACGTGTAAAAGAGTCACAACTCATGCACGTAAAAGATCCTGCTTCATTTATTCATCGCAAAGAGCAAAACATCTAACTGGACCCCATATGGAAGACCAGCTTTTGCAGCTGAATATGGGTTATCCAGTCATCTTCTTTGATAGAAAATGAAACAAACAAACAAAAATTAGGCACTGTATAGGCCTACAGACGAGCATAATACGGAGGGTTGGTTGACACTTTCGAGGAAAAAAAAACACGATTTCGACTATTTTGAAACTGATACATGAGCATTTTATACGTGTTGTTTGTTGTGTATTGCTGTCTTATTGATTTAATTTTGCGGGACTATGTGAGATCATTGTGTGTCAGTTTGTCTTAAATTGATGAATTGTCATCATGTGGTTGGTGTTGGGGCGTTGCAGTATCATCAAGAAATATGATTACTAGTCGTTGTGTTGTTTGGATGCACTGCTGATTGGACATTGCAATTTGAAATTTATTGAGATGAATAACAAAGAATACATGAACAGAGAAAAATGTAGAACATGTAAACAATCCTAATTACACTATATGCAAGCATTCATTGGTTGTGTTGGCCCTTTTTCCTTTCTTAAAAGTTTCCTCCATTTTCCTCGTTAAATTGATTGCACGAAGTAGGAACTTGATCGCCTAAAAATGAATTTGAACGCTTCAAGCAAGCTCATTGGGACTATCACGTGACTATCGCATGAATTTGAATGCACGAGTAGGAAAGTCGGTGCTCGCATTTTGAAATTGAATGCCCAATCGTGAATTTGATTTCACGAAAACGAAATAGAACGCTCATAAATGAAACTGATCGCTCGGATTCTGAATTTGAATGCCCCAATATTTTCGCGTGCGTGCGCTGCGTGAATTTGAATGCACATTAATTAACTTGAGTGACAAAAGTATGAAATTGACCGGGAAAACCTATATTATGTTCTGAAAATTGCCAAAATTGCAGTTTCAACATATTCTCCTTGTTGGATTTTTTCTATATTGAGATTGAATTCATGTTTTGATGGAAAGGTGTTTTTTTTTTCGACTTTTGCACACAATTTGCATTAATTCAAGGTCGACATAATAGGACTGTGAAGTAAGTATTGTTTTCATTTTGTGCACTAAGTTCAACTGAATTATAATTTTTATTGTGTCTAAAGGACATCAAGTTCGCCTTCATAGACATATAGGTTGAGTGAATGCAGCAATATTAGTAAAGCACATCAGTGAGAGTTTGAGGAAAATCGGACAATCCGTTCAAAAGTTATGAATTTTTGAAGTTTCTGCTCAGTCTCGGTTGGACGAGAAGACTACTAGCTTGTGATGTCACATGTGTATAACGATATAAAGAAAGAATAAAGAAAATCTAACATATTTTCACTTTTCTCGCATAACAAAAGAACACTCCACTTCTCTCTTACAGAAGGCAGGGGGAATAATGTTACCCTTAACATGCGTCAGTAACAAGTCGCAGATATTTTGCACTTTATTCAAAAAGTAAAGTTTTTTGAAATTATCTTTTTATTTCCCTTACATCGTTGTACGCATGTAACAACCGTATAGTCCAGCAGTTCATCCAGCAGCGACTGCGCAGACACTTTAAAAATTCATAACTTTGGAACGGATTGTCGGATTTTTCCCAAACTTTCACTGATGTGTTCCACTAATTTTGTTGCATTCACTCAATTCACATGTATATGAAGGTGGACTTGTCCATTAAAACCAATGTACACTTACACCAACCATCTGTCATTAATTTTCAATCAACAGTGTCACGCTAGAAAACCCTTCTTTACCGTGATGGGGTAAAATTCAATTGCTTTTTTTTTAGTTTCAAAATTATTCCTGGGGAATTAGTCTGATTTAATTCTATAAAAATCCATTGTCTTTTTCTTCATCGAGCAAACGAGATGAGCAAATTTCACAAATTAAAGTAATTTTAAGGGTTTTAAATTGCCCTCAGAGAACATTATGGTGTTAAATTTCGGCTTCTTGGTGACATGACGGTGAATTCATTCAGTAACTCACGGTCATAGCATGAACACAAATCATCAATGCAAGAAGTGCTAAATTCCAATAGTTAAACATCAATTTCCTCCATTATCGGGAATATGTTCTTACAGCGAGGAAGCATTATTGCAAGCAGTGTAGATTCGTGGGAGAGAGATTATCCTTGATGAAATTTTGAATTAAAGCCGTAAGGTTTATGGCAGTGGTTATGTTTATGAAGAAGTGTTAATGTAATATGAATAGTGATAATGTTTGACCATATTTTGTTCCTAAAAGCATCGGGTAAAACCCCTACCTTCCGAGCAACCGCTTTCACATTAGTACCTGCTTGGAGTAGCGGGCCCCATGATGGCGATTCCCCAATCCTGTAGCGACAGCCTAGACATGATGGCGCACGAATCTCCATGCTCTTGAATTTCACTTAATGTGCGCAAAAGATCAGACATTTGCTTAATTATTACAGAAAAAGCCATGTTCATGTCATGTGTGTTGAATGTGTCATGTAATCCTATTGTCCTAGATCCGAGCATGCATTCTTTGATCACTCATTCCTAAAAAGGGCGGAAATTATTTCAAACATTTGCCTCCTCCGAGTGTCAGAATATATTTTCAACAACGGAGAGTGTTGATGTTTAACAGAAGTGAAATTTGGCGCCAATTCATTGATTGTGTTCATTTTACTGAAAGTTAATGCATGCGCTGACTTCAGGACGTCACCAAGAGTCAAGAACTTAAAGCCAAATTGATATCCAGTAGCAAGATCAAAGCCCCCCCCCCCTCAAAAAAAAAAAAATAAAAATAAATAAATTTGCATAGTTGCTCATCTGTGTGTTCACTGAAGCGTAACACATCGGGATTTTAATCAAAATGAAAGCGGACTAATATCCCAAGAACATTTCAATAAGTAAAGGGATAGTACAGTGTTGGTGGAGATGAGGATTGGGCTTTTAACTTTTTGCGAAATACCAATAAACACTTATGAAATAGTACAGAGCATACCATTTTAAGAGTAATTCCAAGTTTATCTGATAAAAATCGGGTTTGGCATGACTGAAACATCCAAAAACAAAGTAAAACAAAGCGATCGTAAAGAGTGTGGGTCCCACACTTATTAGAATCGCTCTGTTTTGGATATCTCAGCCATTTCAAAACCAATTTTCATCAAATAAACGTTGAATTCCTCATGGAATTACATGTTCTTTCATATTTCATAAGAGATTCTCATTATCTCACCAAAAAATGTTAGAAACCTGAAATTAGGTCTCAACCAAAACTATACGATCCCTTTAACCAATTAAGAGTAGCCATTGAATTCTAGTCTGCTAGCGTAAAAGGGGTGTTTACACCACCTCGTGCTCATTGCAGACGTAAGATTTTGAATGAAATTTCATAGGAAAATTTCACTGATAGATTTACATCGACCAGAAACACAATGATATAATGTTATCATCGATTCAGATGATTAATAGTGAACAGAATCAAGGCATAATATTACATAAATTCAAAATTATGATTATTTGCTTTATAATGTGCTCATTCATTATTGAATTAACGCATATATTGCGTGCAAAAGTCGTAACTAGCTTTTTAAAACATTAATTCAATTCTCTTCAATAAAAATTTCCACGGGAAAAAATGTCAAAACTGCTATTTTGACCATTAATTTTTTTTTTCACCATGCATGGTCACTCAACAGTGAAATTTTGCACCCTAGCCATATGGTATGACAGGGAGCACATAATTAATGTTGCGTACGTTCATATGCTGGAAATTTGAAATTCGTTCCGAAATATCATTGAATCATAGTTACGAAACTGGGCTTGTTGACTTCAAAAAGTGGCAATTTTGCCACGGGAAAAATGTCAAACTGCTATTTTGACCATTTTTCACCCTGTATGGTCATTCAACCGTGAAAGTTTGCACCCTAGCAATATGGTACGACAGGAAGCACATACTTATACGTTGCGTACTTTCATATGCTAGAAATTTGAAATTCGTTCCGATATATTATTGAATCAAATTCAGTGACAAAACTGGGCTTGTTGACTTAAAAAAGTAGCAATTTTAACTTTAGGGCATGCTCACTTTAGGGCATGCTCACTTTTCCCTGTATTCAGATTTCCTCAAAAGGTTTCTGATTCAAAACTTACAGAGGTTTTTTGTTGTTGTTGTTGTGGAGAACTTATTTTTTGTGTTGTGTTTGGAAGAAAAGGAAGAAGAAGAAGAAGAAGAAGAGGAAAATGAAGAAAAAGAAGAAAACAAACTTTGAGGTATCGGAGAAGGATCCTTGCAGTTGCTTTAACTACATATCTCCACTTAGCACTAATTTTGTCACCAGTTTGTCAGCTTGCAATTTAGGCACGGTAGGTCATCGTCACTGCCCCACTGCTCAAAGGTAATTAGGCATCACGGCAGTTTGGCTGAGCACCTCTCATGTGAATTATGAAAATCTTGCGGTTAGTGGTGGACTCCTCTACTGAAATCTGTCGCTACTACAAGGCACCGCTGCTTGCACACAGTGTCAGCAGCATTAATTTGAGGTAGATATTTAATGCGCACCTCCAGAAGTGCTCAGGTGAACTTGTGTCTTTTTTCACCGGCAGCTAGACAGTAAAACAATCAGCGGATCCGAGGAACAACACGCTTGTGGGAAATAGGTGCCCCCACCCACTTTTGTGACAGTGAACTGTGAGACCACTATAGAATGAGTCTGTTTATACTGGATACATTCCAATACTCTTGATTGTTGAAAATCATTATGTCTGGCAAATCTCAGGCAAGCGCTCATAGATGTCGGGAACAACATTTTGTCGTAGTGATGCATGAACTTGGAGAAGGCCTTACGTTGGTAAAATAAAAGGTACATTAAAGAAGTGGATGATTTTCAGACTTTTACATTTAAACAACTATAAATTAGTTGTATTGAGTACAAAGTTTCAGAATTAATAGTGATTTGGATGAGGAATAAGAGTGTTTTCAAAATTTATATCAAATTGCAGTGAACAAGGATGATGACATGGAAGCCTCACCATAGGTATGCATGAGCTGGGGCTCAAGGAAGCAGAACAAAAGAAGAAGGCACGCATAGATTCTAAACACAGGTAAACTTCTTTGTAATTGAATTACACTGCTACATTTCTGAAGGATGTGAGGCTCCTATGTTATCAATACTGTTCAGTGTAATTTGTTTAAGATTTTAAGAGTATTGGTTTCTCTGCTCAAGGACCACAATAAATTATCGATAAATTGTCGATGTCGAGCTGTCGATTTATGTACTACGTGATGTGAAATTATGAAAATCGTCTGGAATGCCCCTTTAAAGGAGATGAGACGATCTCTCTCTCTCTCTCTCTCTCTCTCTGAATCCGTGTGGCTGTTTCGTCACTGTTTTGTCCTGAGGAACAATGTGACGTTGCGCGCATGAAGTGACGTAATAATTGGCGAATGGACGTATGATAAAGTTCGAGATAATTTCACCGGAGGGCATGTTATTTTACGCCCTGTTTACGATCTCTGTAAGACAATAATTGTTTTTGCCTCCACCTTCTGTTCCCGTTAACTTTTTATCACACACAAATGCAGATTGAATGGTCATCTATTCTAGAGAGGATTTCGTATCCATGACCATGATTCATCCAAGGAATAATAATGGTGTTGATAAAGCAATCCATTGCAGACCACTTAATCGTCACTGTTTGATCGCGGAGGAATCTTGTTTCAACAATGGCCTTACCTAAATCATATTCGCAATAGAAATATGAGGACAACTTCCTTCCTTGAGAACCATCGATGAAGACAGAAAAATACCTTTACAAAAACATGGACGTGGAAATACGAGCTCTGGGCCGGATTGTCGTGTCCGCCGGAAAGAAAGTGCGGTTTTCGGACTTGTCTTGGATGAAAGTGGGTGCATTTCATTCAATATGAGTGAACGAGCGTCATTTCCGCCGATCTATCTGGATGAAAAGTGTGTTTTTGAGGTAAATTCAAAAAATTACGAATATATGAATTAGGAATACGTCTACGCCCTGTGGTAGTGTAGGGAGATGAGTTATGGATGACTGAACGCGCGCTCGCGGATATACGCGCGCACGATGCGAGGTTACTGTATACAAATCTCTTCGGGGCTGACAAATTGCAGCTTTCATCGGACCGCCAGACACTCGTTGGCATGGCTGGGTGATCGTGATGTTGACTGGCAGCGGCTTTGAACGAGCTCCTTGGATTGGTCGTACCATGAAACCACCGTCACCGATTGAACTTTTAGCGATTAACCGCTATTGACAGGACATGCAGAATACACGGCGCTCATACAAAAGCACCCGAGTTTCATGAAGTAGCCCGCGGCAAAGTTTTTATTTCTATTCACCAACTTTTTGGAATAACATGCAGGTAGGCGTGATGTTGACTGAATTACCGCTGCCTATCGGATTGCAACGCAACATCTAAGTAGAAACAGAAGCTGGAAAATTGCTCTCCATTTTCAGGATTCATTTCTTCGTGTTTCTTTTGATCTTTTGCTCTACGCGAACGTCATCCTAAAAACAAAACCAAAATGGCAAGGACAGCGAAGATGTTATCACTAGCCCTGATCTTATCTCTACTGATTATGAAACCAGCATGGGCGGATATCACAATGGGCAATGGTGAGTTGATCTTGATCTGGTCTTTTTCCATAATTGGTGAGAATTATATCATAAATATGGTTAAAACTCTATCTTTGATATCAAAACAGTTACTTGTCGGAGGTTAAACAACGCTCAATTGATAGCGCTCTCCAACAACGTCCTCCAGACCTGCCGGTACAGTGGTCCAGAAGTTATACATGTGTCAATTTTGGATGTTGAATTTTTGTTTTCAGTCTAGAGCCGCTGTTGTAGTACAAGCTATTATGATCATCTATTTGCCGAGCCTTTTCTCTCGTGTCTCTGTACAGTAATGTCTGGCGGCATACCCGTAGGGTTACAATAAACACCATTATATTCTTTCTTCACAACACACACGAATGTGCATTTTCAATCATAGAGGCTCACGTACAACGACTCCTCTTCTTTTTTTTCTTTTTGCGACAGGAGCTTTATTTCATTTTTCGCTTTGTTAGTCGACTGAGCGTTATTAAATGGTGCTCGGTCGACTATGCGGAGATCAATGGTGTAGAACCCCAGCTTATGATTTTCAAATCTTGCTCTTTTTTCAGTTTCGTTAACATCGTTTCTTTATCGATGTACCAGTAACCAAAGCGATGAAAAGAAATAGGTATGTGGACATAACCACATGCGACAACATGAAAAAAAAAAAGTGCAGGCACAATGGACTACAATGTGCAGAGTATCTAAATAAGGAACAAAAGTAGCGTGAACTATACTGCGAGGACACTTTGTCATCGTGCCATGCATGTACATGTTTATTATAGCTCTTTCGCTCAAGGTGAATATTTAGCATTCGTTATTTTAAAAACAAAACATTGCAGAAGTGAATTCACTTTATGTAGGCAAACTTATCTATTGCAAGCCCTACTTAAAATAGCAGATTTCTCTGAGGGGAATAGGGGTGAAGCGTGTTATATCTACGAATTAAGGCTTGAAGCATGCACCAAATAGTCAAACGCATATAAACATACAATTTGGACATATACCTGTAACCATGGTAACCATAACAATAACCATGATAACGTAAGGTTATCATAGCAGTTTTCAGTTATGGTGAAGAGAATTATGTGAAATACAATCAAAACGAAACAATTTCTTTTAATCTTTGGTTCAAACGTTTCTATCCATGTTGATAAAACTAAGCTCAGCCTCATGACTATAATACCATTCGCGATGTAGTGTCGAACACATCAAGAAAAACGTGTTACAATTCAAAATGATTTAATTCACCCATTAAGCGAAATAATTTTGTACAAGTAATTCATGAGGTGAATTAAGCAGCTCTATTTTATAAGTGCATACACAATACCATATTACACATGAGCACACAGCAGTAAATTTCACAGGGTGGAAAAAAAAATTATGGCTTATGTCATACGTGCCTGTTGAAAAGTATAGAGCGCAAGATGTCGATGGATCATATTGATCCCGCATGAAGGTATTGTAGTGTAGTGTCTTCTTGTGGAAAGCAGCAATTTTTGAAATCACCAAAGGAAAATGGAAAAGGCCATTACTTTGAAGAGAAACAATTAATAAAATCCATTTCTTTCTCTCCCCTCTCTCTCCCAGTTGAGTTTTGCTACAGTTGTGTAAAGTATGCTACAGAGAACGAAAAATCTCCGCATTCATCATTCATCAGTGTGACAAGAAATATCAGTATGTTCGTTTCGCTGGATCAAAGTTTTTCCTTTTTGTGTGTAAAAATATACATGATCATTGGTATCGGACATTAACACAAGTGTTCGACACAAGTGTTCGATGAACTTTCCCACGCTAGAAATTCGACGCGATATATGCAATGAAACAAGATGATATAGAATCCGATTTTTTTTTTTTTTTTTGATAGCTCAAAGAAATAGAAAAATAGGAGGAAGGTGTACAATTACGGCAGAGGAATGGATGTTTATTTTGTCTGTGGGTCCCACATTTCTCATATCGGATATCAACGTATCTCGCAGGAAGGATACGGAATGTACGAGTAGACACTGTAATTGCCTCGTTACCGTTGCATTCGTTTCCAAATTCTGGTTTCTGTTGAAAGTAACTTTGCCAACGCGACTTTGGTTCGAATGTTGCGGTCATTCAACCTTGCAACTGTTTAACGATACAGAGTAACTGTGCGTGGTATCACATGAGCTGTACACAAGCTATAGTCGTGTGAGAGGGTGATAGTCATGTGAGAGGGTGATAGTTTAAGTGCGATTCCACCCTCGATTTAAAAAAAGAGTTGATTTTTACTCTAGATTTAAGTTAACGATAAAGTAAAGTAATACGTGATAGGAGAAACAAGGACAATATAGTCGTATCAAAGTCGGCCATTGAATGAAGAAAGCTGCGAGAATGTAAAAGTTTCTCTTGTTTTCGTGAAACAGTGATACTGGTAATAACTTAATACAAATTAGGTGTGATGACGTCATGAACACTAAATCTCTATTAATCTGTACATAGACTTTTCCTGAGTTTCAAAGACAACATAAATACATCTTTAACACCATTACTGTAATCATGACATTAAAGGGACTACATTTACATGCAATGAAATAGCATGTTGACTTGTGTTGGTTCATTCATGATAACCTCAACATCACTTATGTGGCCGAATGAGCATCTAAATGCATGCTATATATCTCATAACATTTTGCCAAAAGTTTCTTTCAGATTGCTTGGATACGCCCACAAACAAACAAACAAAAATTAAGAAAGACAAACTCCCCAATCAAGATTTTGTCAATGACATCACTTGTCAAGCATTGCTTAATTAAGTTTTGTAGGATATGACTGACACAATACATTGGAATGCACCTTACCCTATAAACTGAGTTCAACAAAGACATTACAAGGTGAAGGTGCATTCCAACATCAATTTCAATTTTCGATTTCAAATGATTTCATTTCCATGTAAAGTAATACAAAGCAAAATACATAACGCGTATATGAGCACATATTTCAAGGAACCTTGAATCACAAAAGTTTCAACATACATCAGTACCTAGATAGGGCCTACAATATCATTTGTAATATCAATTTTGGTTTTTAGATAGATAAATAAGTAAGCAATACAATCTTATTTTGTAACTCTATATGGAAAAGAGGAATTTACAAGAAAAGCATAGCTTGTAAAATTTGTGAATTACTCTTGGAGATGAGGGCACTTCAAGATCCGTCAAGGACTCCTTGTATGAAAATTTTGATATGTGGCCACATATCCAATTGACAGACGATGTCCTTGAAAAAGATCTTAGTTGAAAGTTGTTGTTTTTTTTTTTTGGATGGGCGTATCCAAGTACTAACCTTAAGAAAGACAGAAGAATATTTATCTAAATATTTTTTTTGGCCAAATAAGTGATAATTATGACATTACCGAGCACTACAAGTCAACATGTATTTGCATTGCATAGTCCCTTTAAGGGTGAAATGGGCTGTTGATTCTAAATTTGAAAGGTGAAAAGATTTTTCGAAAGTTATTTTTTCCAAAGTTATGATGGAAGGATCATGAACTGTTATGATGCCGTTGCTATCTCTTCTGATTTGCGTATGCAATTGCGGAAAGCATAACTATTTTTTTGTATAAAACCATGAGAAACTTTGAATTTCCATAGCTTTCCAATTTCAGAGTCAATCCTAATGAAACTTCTGCTACTGTAGTTTTACTCAAATTATCAAACCCAACTTCTATGGCACTGATGCACTTTTGGGTGGGTAATACAGTGCTCTTGGCAGTGCTCGGGAGATATATTGATGTCTGTTTAAGACAACACTCAATGCGTATAGTAACAATTTTGTGTGTGTTTTAGAGCGTCATTGTAAGAATAGTTTGGAAATTCGATGGTCTATTCCCAAATTAAGCTGGCTGATGTTCCAGACCATTCTTTTTTTCCCCGAGTATTTCCCGGTTGTGATGACAAGATTGGGCGTCAAGAGGAAATTCCACTCCACTTTTGAGTGGATCTTTTTACTCAGACGAGGAGAAAGAACAATGAAATTTAGAGAGTCCAAGGGCACGAATTCAGCGACGTCGACCCAGTCAAATGTCAAAAATCATTGTGAGAAGTCGTCCCATGATGCATGATAGCGACCTCGAACTATCTTGGTCACGCGATCATGGCGGCGCTGTCGAGTAAGAATTCCGTGTCTCGTGTGTACACGATGTTACATGAACAGGCTATATAAAATTTCATTTTCCTTCATATTATGATCGACTAATGTGAATCTAGAACTGTATTCAAAGTCAGGGTAACCTCTCCAGTAAAATGACACCGTTTTCGAGTTAAGAGGCACTCCTGTTGCCAGGTAACCATTTGAGGACCAGGATCAAACTAGGGATAAAGTGGATGAAACAATCTCCTCCAGCGATGCACGCGTGGCAGGAAAGATTCGAACCCATGATTTGCTGCTCACAATTCAAAGGCCCAATTTAATGTACCACAGCCTTCCCATATACGATACAAATATATATATATATATATATATATATATATATATATATATATATGCATTTTTTTTCTTATGACAGGGCTTTATCACACTTCGTGTTCAATCAACGGTGGTGTTCTTCAGCTTCAGCTTTAATTATTATTTAAAATTCGTTATAATTGATGAAACATGTCAAACAGTATACATACTCTCTATCAAGGATGTATTATATAGTGCGTATTATATATTCCTATATTTGTATATGATTATGTTGAAACATACACACTATCTGTAGACACATGCACATCGATCCATCCATAAATCAAATATTACAGGTAAGGAGGGAGGGAGAACTCTACGCTGCAATACTGAGTTGGTTTTGAATGTATCATTTTCTACACCACTGCTTCCACGAAGGAAACCTGTAGTAGAAAGTGAGTGAAAAATGATCTACTCGAAGGCTATCGCAAGGCCAACGCTAAGAGATAGAAAGAGAGAGAGAAGGGGAGGGGGTTACTGTATGAGACCACATGCGATTTATACTTAAGTCTTTGTGTGCCAATGAGTCAATAATGTTCACAAAGTTTCATACGAATACCTGGACTAGTAATCAATGTGGCGCGCAGGGGGTTAATCAAACCAGGGATCGCCTGTCGCATAAAACTTTTTATCTGAGAAAACCTAGGTTGATTTTTAGCAATGATGTAAGACACTTACACCTTCTTCCTGTTTTAAATTAATAGCAACATTATACTAACCTGAGTTTTCACTTTTTGTAAGAGTTTTCCTCTAACGTTTTATGCAAAGTTGTGCAACAGACCCCTGAAGGTGTTATAATAATCTCTATACAACCCGGATGTTGCGTCTACGTTGAGACGAGCTCCTTCAAAAACTGGATTATCTACATGCCTGGTTGAGAGAATCAGTGCTACTCGAAATGACGATACGGTTAAAGAGTACAATTACACAAGTTTAGTTCCTGCTTTCGGTTATGGTTTTCGTCCAAAACCACTTTGGACAGTAAATTCAAACAATTATAGGCACCTACCTATGCAAATTGGATGATGTGTCGATGAGTTGCGTTGAGTTAAGTTGATTTAGTTAGCAAACCGTTGTTTTGAAAGTGATCCTTCGTGTTCGAGGCAATGCATGAGAAATGTTGTTGGTTGTGATGTTGCGTTATAAGTCTAACATACATTGCACGGGAGAAATAAAGAATGATGATTGAGTTGCGCTATTCAACATTTCACCTTTTATATTTGTGCACTCTGATGATAAGGATGGCGATCCTTATCACTAATGACATTTTAGCTGTTTTAAGTTATTCTTCTTTCTCATTTCAGACGTTTGTATCTCTAGATTCTCTATTAGAGGTTTAAAATTCATGACGAACGTTTTCCAGTAGTTTTATTTTTTCGGCAAAAATATCATCAAAATAGATAGCTATATGCTGTTTCTGTAATATGATGCTGGTGTTCGTCCTATCCTAGTATCCACCAGCACCAGCGATAGGCCTAATCCTGAAACTGAAATCACTCTGTATTATCAGGTTAACACTTACATAAGTTGCGGTAGCTGTAAGTATCCGTGAGAATTAGACCTGGCGTTGAAAATTGTCAATCATATCTAGCGCCACTCTTTGAGCTTGCGATTTGAATGCTCCCCTTTCCCATCATTGGCTAACATAGAAATGATCGAAAATGTCATTTTAAGGTTTGGGTTGGTTTCTTCATTGCTGTAGTATGAGATCCAATTTATAGAACATATAATAAACGTGCATACCTCGGTCGTAGAACTTGCTCGAACGCTCTGGAGCAAAATAAGAATCATTGTAGTTTGGAGATCCGAGGTTCAGGACTTTGTAATATTTTAATTAATAATTCTTACTCATCGTATGCCAAAGAAAAACAAACAAAAAACAAACTATGGTCATGATGGTTGCATGTTATTATCTAACATCTTTGCTCGCCGCGATCACATTTTGGTCGGGGATTTCCCCAGTGTGACCCCCCCCCCCCCCCCCCCCTCCTCGACCTCATAGTGGTGTGAAGATAACATTAGGTATTGGGAATCGATTGGTACAGTGACCGAAATCTTTATTCTGACCGTCCGAGTTGGATCTTTAATAAAGACAAAGCAAAAAGAAAGACGCAGTTGTTCGGGATATAAGACCAACGCTAGCACTCTATTTATGGCAACACATTTGAAATCATCGAGTTGGATGTATAGTATTGGAACGTTATAACCATTACACTATCACCGTGGTGGTGATGATGATGATGGTGGTGGTGGTGGTGATGATGATTGGTAGTAAGATCTCAGTTTTGTGTGTTTTTATGGTTTGTTTTTTGATGATATCAATCAGTTGAGAATTTCTGATATGTTTCGATTCTCACGGACATTAATACATTGCGTGCTAGTCCAATCCTGATCTTGGAGTTATGAATAGATTAAGAAACTGAAAATAAGAGCGAACGAAGAGGATTCCGTCTTTTGAGCTGTTGGTGAATCTGATATATCCATGGACAATACATCACATCCAAAATCAAGGCTTGATCTTCGAGAATTCTCTGTGCTGGAAAACCGTGAGATTGATAACACAAGACCCATGCAAATCTGGTTTAGTTTCCTTTGTGTGATTTTTTTTTTTCACTCCATGGGTCACAGTATATAAGTTAGAACTTCTTGCGTTTTGAGACGGTAAAGACCACTCATTGATCGTATGGTTGTATATAGGCTGATTTACCAGGAGTAGAATCAAACAAATAAAATAGCAAAGATGTTATTGCAGTCGAACGAGAAAAGATTAAAGTGTTGAAGAATTTCTTATTTTCCCACGTTTTCACGAAACAGTGTGAATGGTCACAACGACATACAAAATGAAATGAGGTGATGATATGCTTACTCTGTTTTTTCTTTTCTTTTCCGGACCTTTATGTATGAAATATGTTGATTTTCAGTACGGAAATAAAACAAACAAACAAACAGACACATTTTTACATTTTTCTTTTGTTTTTCAATGAAACTTGAGAGGACGCAGAATTCATGATAGATTTGCTTTAATAATGCCATGTTGATTACGTCAATTAAATGCTTTTAGATTAACAGGGTCCCCCGTATTGATATTGTGATCCATCTTTATGAGATTAAAACCTAAAATGGCATTAAAACGCTTTATCCTGGCGAGGAAAGCGCATGATTTAGAAACAAGACACCAAACAGGTTAGTCATCGCATTCTTCATCAGCGACCAGGATGCGATGTGATGTTAGATTAAAAATCCGTTTCTGAAGCAGAACATACACACAAGGGTATACGTCTGCTCCTGGTCGGACGGATTTCAAAACTAACCTGCTTGTGATTGAATGCGTCTAGACTGATAGTTGCGGCCACAGTGCATGGTAACCGCGCAGTGTGTCTGTGCGCGTTTGGCGTAGCAACGACGCATCCATGGACTGGTTCCCTCCACGAAGAGCCAAAGATGAAAGGATGAAATCAGTGTTAAAAAAAACATGACAAACATGAATCCCTGATAGCTTTTCAATGGACTTACATTGCCAACGTCATGCTCCGATTTACTATCACGAAGATAAACGGTTCAGAGACCCACCTCATCTTGTCTTTCACTGACGCAAACTCACACCTCCGGCCCCCATAGAGACATCCCAGCCAGTAGTTGTGCCTTGTCCGTGGTGGAATACTGTATCAGACTTTCCTGATAGTCAACGGTCTTTCCCGTAGTCAATCAGACTTTTCCTGATAGTCAATCAGACTTTACCTGATAGTCAACCAGCCTTTCCTGGTAGTCACTGATCAATAACGAACAGAAGTGAATGAGATTAAAACCTAAAATGGCATTAAAACGCTTTATCCTGGCGAGGAAAGCGCATGATTTAGAAACAAGACACCAAACAGGTTAGTCATCGCATTCTTCATCAGCGACCAGGATGCGATGTGATGTTAGATTAAAAATCCGTTTCTGAAGCAGAACATACACACAAGGGTATACGTCTGCTCCTGGTCGGACGGATTTCAAAACTAACCTGCTTGTGATTGAATGCGTCTAGACTGATAGTTGCGGCCACAGTGCATGGTAACCGCGCAGTGTGTCTGTGCGCGTTTGGCGTAGCAACGACGCATCCATGGACTGGTTCCCTCCACGAAGAGCCAAAGATGAAAGGATGAAATCAGTGTTAAAAAAAACATGACAAACATGAATCCCTGATAGCTTTTCAATGGACTTACATTGCCAACGTCATGCTCCGATTTACTATCACGAAGATAAACGGTTCAGAGACCCACCTCATCTTGTCTTTCACTGACGCAAACTCACACCTCCGGCCCCCATAGAGACATCCCAGCCAGTAGTTGTGCCTTGTCCGTGGTGGAATACTGTATCAGACTTTCCTGATAGTCAACGGTCTTTCCCGTAGTCAATCAGACTTTTCCTGATAGTCAATCAGACTTTACCTGATAGTCAACCAGCCTTTCCTGGTAGTCACTGATCAATAACGAACAGAAGTGAATGAGATTAAAACCTAAAATGGCATTAAAACGCTTTATCCTGGCGAGGAAAGCGCATGATTTAGAAACAAGACACCAAACAGGTTAGTCATCGCATTCTTCATCAGCGACCAGGATGCGATGTGATGTTAGATTAAAAATCCGTTTCTGAAGCAGAACATACACACAAGGGTATACGTCTGCTCCTGGTCGGACGGATTTCAAAACTAACCTGCTTGTGATTGAATGCGTCTAGACTGATAGTTGCGGCCACAGTGCATGGTAACCGCGCAGTGTGTCTGTGCGCGTTTGGCGTAGCAACGACGCATCCATGGACTGGTTCCCTCCACGAAGAGCCAAAGATGAAAGGATGAAATCAGTGTTAAAAAAAAACATGACAAACATGAATCCCTGATAGCTTTTCAATGGACTTACATTGCCAACGTCATGCTCCGATTTACTATCACGAAGATAAACGGTTCAGAGACCCACCTCATCTTGTCTTTCACTGACGCAAACTCACACCTCCGGCCCCCATAGAGACATCCCAGCCAGTAGTTGTGCCTTGTCCGTGGTGGAATACTGTATCAGACTTTCCTGATAGTCAACGGTCTTTCCCGTAGTCAATCAGACTTTTCCTGATAGTCAATCAGACTTTACCTGATAGTCAACCAGCCTTTCCTGGTAATCAGTGTTAAAAAAAACATGACAAACATGAATCCCTGATAGCTTTTCAATGGACTTACATTGCCAACGTCATGCTCCGATTTACTATCACGAAGATAAACGGTTCAGAGACCCACCTCATCTTGTCTTTCACTGACGCAAACTCACACCTCCGGCCCCCATAGAGACATCCCAGCCAGTAGTTGTGCCTTGTCCGTGGTGGAATACTGTATCAGACTTTCCTGATAGTCAACGGTCTTTCCCGTAGTCAATCAGACTTTTCCTGATAGTCAATCAGACTTTACCTGATAGTCAACCAGCCTTTCCTGGTAGTCACTGATCAATAACGAACAGAAGTGAATGAGATTAAAACCTAAAATGGCATTAAAACGCTTTATCCTGGCGAGGAAAGCGCATGATTTAGAAACAAGACACCAAACAGGTTAGTCATCGCATTCTTCATCAGCGACCAGGATGCGATGTGATGTTAGATTAAAAATCCGTTTCTGAAGCAGAACATACACACAAGGGTATACGTCTGCTCCTGGTCGGACGGATTTCAAAACTAACCTGCTTGTGATTGAATGCGTCTAGACTGATAGTTGCGGCCACAGTGCATGGTAACCGCGCAGTGTGTCTGTGCGCGTTTGGCGTAGCAACGACGCATCCATGGACTGGTTCCCTCCACGAAGAGCCAAAGATGAAAGGATGAAATCAGTGTTAAAAAAAACATGACAAACATGAATCCCTGATAGCTTTTCAATGGACTTACATTGCCAACGTCATGCTCCGATTTACTATCACGAAGATAAACGGTTCAGAGACCCACCTCATCTTGTCTTATATATATATATATATATATATATATATATATATATATATAAAGATGGATACGTATATATATATATATATATATATATATATATATACATATACATATACATATATCTTTAAATTCTTTTTGTAGATAGATTTTGCTGGTGGCAAAAAGAAATAAAAAACTGCTTCACATTAGAATAATGAATGCTAAAACATAGGTAGTGCATGCCTGTTTCTGATTGGTCGAAAGTTTCGTGCAGTGGTTCTTATACGTTTGATGTACAGCAGCCCAAATAACTGAATAGCTTTCGATATATCTACCGCGACAACGATTAAGCTCTGATGGTTATAAAATGCTCTTCTCCCTCCTGCACCTCTAATAGCCACGATTAGTTTGATAATCATCAGTGTTATCATATTCACATATCCTATCCATCGTCAACTTAAAAGTCATTCTTGTAATCATCGTAATCGTCATAGTCGTCATCATTATCATCATTCATATTTCTGGCCATATCGTCATCATCATCATCATCATCATATCATCATCATCATCATAATCATCATCATCATCATATCATCGTCATCATCATCATCATCATCATCATCATCATCATCGTACATTACAATATCTGTTTTAACCAGTTGTGTTCTGATAGAACTGTTTGTGTAATGCTGTTTTTCCGATTCTCTCTGTTGTCACTGGTCAGGAGCGAGCTTGTACAGGCTGGACATGGCCTTCCTCGAGCCGTCCGTGGTCATCCGCGGTGTCATCAACGTCATAAAACTCAACGTCACCGTCCACCACAACTTCACAGATACTGGAGTAACGGCGAATGACACCGGTTCGCCTGGCAACCAGACTGCGTCCATCTGGCGGCTGAGCGTGTGGGGCAGCAGTATCAACGAGACAAATGGAACCCATCAGGTGTCTCTTGAAAGACAGGTTGGCCTAAAATGATTGAAGTCAAAGGAATAGTATAGTTTTGGTTGAGGTGGGGATTCAGGTTTTAACTATTGTGAGATAATTAGAAACAACTTGTATACAATTCTATGAGGAATTCAGAGTTTATGTGATGAAAAGCGGTTTGAAATGGCTGAGATCCAAACACAAGGAGGTCCTGATAAAAGATGGAACCCCACCTTTTATTACAAGACCACTTTCTCTTGCTTTTTTGATATCTCAGCCATACCAAAACCGTTTTTCATCAAATAGACTTTGCTCTAAGAATCATGGGCTCTTTAATATTTCATATTAGCGATTTCTAATTCTCTCACAAACAGTTAAAAGCTGAATCCCCACCACAACCACAGCCACACTCTCTCTTTAATCCCTCAAGTCTCGGTGAATATTTTATTGCAGAAACGATCATTATGAGGCTTTACGTCATCGTAAAATTGGCAACACTGGATCTCACTACATATTTTATGCTGAAGAAAGATTGATGAAATTGGTTGAAGTGCTTATAAATCTTAATAATTATCATAAAGAAATTTAGCACAAATAGCAGCCTATAACTGAACAAACAGGATCTTTAATCTTCTAAAATAATTGAAGAATCGGAACTTAATTTAGCATGATTATAGGAAACATTTGAGACTTCCGCAACCCTAACAATTTATGAATAACAAAAGGCTCTAAGCAAATATTTGTTGTTGTTTCTCTGAGCAATACATTACTAAACACTAAAGATATGGAGCAACATATAGCAACAAATCACAATAATGCATGGTATCGTGGACGGAAAACATGAAACACAATATTTTTCCAATATCAGAGTTTACTACCTTAATTGCCTCCATCCAAGATTCTGGATTTCAAAGGTCTCTCAAATGATAAAACTCCTTACACCCATGATACATTATACAATCATATCATTTCTTTATATTAATGATAAATGCATAACCGAATATATTTCATTTTACGAAGATGAATGTTTATATCATATATACACATGTGCACATATTGATTTATAGTTAGTTTGACGTCATAATGTCGTTTCATCAGATATGAAAAAAATCTATGGAAGATAGAAGCCAAATTATAGTGAGTGACAGCAGTGATGCTAATCACGCCGTTATAATGAGATGATGGACCGGTGTTTAGTACCCACTGGTCCATCACCGTCTTACAGTGTATCCATCCCTCCCACCCCACCCCACCCCCCTTCTCTCTTTTTGACTCACGAAATCAATCTCCATTCCATGACGTACATAATCTCTGCTTCTCAGTCAAAAACAGGTGCAGGAACAATATCGAAGTCACCCGACCGCATATTCCCCTCCCACCACCATCACCATCGTTGGCATATATACCAGTTTTTACCACCAAATTACTCTCCACCTTTTCGCCTTACCCCCAATAGCTGCTTGATCACCAATCAGCTCGCATTGATTGGACGCTTCCCGTATGGGGATTTCCAATAATTATGGGAATATGCTCATGTAGTGGTACAGGAAATGAGGAAGAGGGGTGATTTCATTCGTATACTTCACTTGCAATTTGCCGGGCCTAGGTGTCCGTGACGAACCGCTAACTAAATTCGGCAGGTGGATAGGTTTTGATGACCGATTTCCCTCCTGAAGTGCGAGTATAATCGCCAATCGCCCGGTGGATAATCCAGCACTGGTAGAGAAGTACAATGATCGACAATTGATTCCTGTGGTTCTTATGTCGCTGCTTGATCAAGACGCTTTAAGATATTTTTTGACCTGTTTGGCACATGCTACATTCTTTCATCACTCATTCGTTCATTCATTCATTCATTCATTCATTCATTCATTCATTCATTCATTTATTCATTCACCATTCATTTATTTATTTATTTATTTATTCATTCATTCATTCATTCATTCATTCAATTTATCTTAATTTCCACACAAAAGTACAACAAATATAATAATCGAAAAGATGACATATAGCTCGAACCGTAACAAAAATGATAAAACAATTGATAAAGTTACCACGTTGAAATGAAATATTTCTTAGTAACATCAGAACGTGACAAAATACCGAATAGACGTAAAGTGTAAAACATTAGCCCTTCTGTCTCTTGAAATAACCAGGAAGTGAGGGGTGGGGGGGGGGGATGGGTTAACACACGTTTCATTTGACGTTTTGGCTACCTGCTCTCCAACGCATACAGCGTGTCCCACACTGATTTGGTTCAATGCAATTTTCTGAAGATGCCTTGTTTATCATAATCGCTCACATGTTACGTGGTAATCATATACGAGGCTGGCATATTTCTATATGGTATGTGTTTGTGCTGTTTTTGTATCGATTACTTGGTAATAGGTTTTGTATGCTTACTTCAGTACGTTACAAACGGGAGTTTCACAAGGAGCAAGATAAGGGAAAGAGATTGCGAGACTGCTAGCATAATGAACCACCACCATGATGGACACGATTTTATTGCAAAATCTTAGTCATTATTCCAGTCAACCAATAATTCAGAAATTATCCGCCACATTAGAATGCCAGAGGTGGCATAGTGGATGAGACTCCCAACTCCCAATCGGAGGACCCGAGTTCGAATCCCTCCCAGTGCTTAACAAGATGTTTTTACCCAACATATCCCTCTCGACCCAGGTGTATGCATGGTACCTGGCAACGGTTTAGTGGTGGGATAATGACACGGCCCTCTGGTAGAGCAGTGACAACACTGAAGAGACTACCCTGGGAAAAGAAGGCTGCATTATTATTCATTATTATATATAGTTTGCCCACCTTTGTCACCTAACGTAAAAATGGAAACTTCATTCAAAAGCAATGGAAGAACATACAAAGTGTGTCCAAAGTTTGTTTGTTTATTTTTTTTGTTTTATTTCCGTACTAAAAATCAACATATTTCATACATAAAGGTCCAGTAACGAAAAAAGAAATACATACGGAGGGTAGCCCATTTTCAGTAGTGACAATGACAGTCACTTCTGGCCTTCCATGGGGCCCTGTTCACAAAAATGTCACACAATCAGGGACTGATAATAGAATAAAATATAACACAAACACAAATGGAACGGTACATACATTACTACATTGTGACTACATTATATACCATATTGTTACACATTGTTCAAAAGTTTGGAGCATGAAAAAAAATCAAGTGGAAAGGAATTCGGTTTTGTCTAAATTGAACTTAAAAACGGGTAAAGAGGAAATTTGACGTAGATCATTCGGTATGTTATTAAACGCTGCTGCAGCTCTGTATGAAAATGATCTCTTACAATAATTAGTTTTAGGCCGTGGTAGCTGTAAATCATTTTGATTACGGAAAGAGTATGATGATATCTTGTACTTAAAACATATCTTTCATATATTCAGGGGCCATGTTATTCATAATCTTATACATAAATGAAAGCAGATGAATTTTCTGTCTTTTGATTACTGTAAACGACGAAAAGTAAGGTGTGAAATTAGGGACGAATACTTTAACGAAATAATATGCTCTTGTTCGACGTTCTGATCTTTCGGAATCTCTCTACTCATTGCATTACACGAGAGAGATGGAAGAGATACCTCAAGGGAAAAGTTCGTGTTCCTTTGGTCTCCAATTCACGGTAAATGATTAAAAAAGTCCTAACGAAAACAGACATAATTTCGATAGATAAAACTTGTGTTTATTTTTGTTTATTTGTGTATTTGTTTGTTTGTTTGTTTGTTTTTGTGGATTATCATAAAATTGTGATAATTATTTACAATTATGACGATAATTACTCCTCGATGGTCACTAATTGGCCTGCTCCAGCAGGTCATACTGACGGCTGGTCTACAGCCCTTTGGTCGTTAATTACCACCCTGAGTGAAATGAAAATGCTACATAATCAACCTTTCTTGCTCTTGCCAATAGCCGGCATTATGATTTGCAGATGAATTAAAGACTTATGATCGCTTATCATCGGATTTAGGTGCTTTAATCTGCATGGTATTATAATCCAGTCCGAAGAGAGAGTGTGTGTATGTGCTGTTTATATATTACATGTGATTGAAGAATCGCCTTTTATTGTGACCACATTTTGAGTGTTTACGTTTGTGTATTTCATCGCACAAAAGTATTTGATCTCGTTCACGTGTCGTTTGGTATACATTCAGCCCCCCATGCTTGTGTACGGGTAGCTCGTGTCACAGTAATTAACTGCACATTTTGACATGGTAAACCTTTCGCGCCCATGACTCACTCGTGGGGCTTTGTTTGGGTTTATTTATAGCCAAAGTTGCTTACAACAAGGTACAATGCTTCTGGGGGAACTCAGCGAGATATATAGCTATATCTCGTATGCTCATTTTTTATTAATTTTTTTTGAAGATGTGATTACAAATGTTTTGATATAAATATTCCAATGTTTTCTCTTTTCCATGGCTGTTGGTATGGCACGACGATGAAGATGACTATTCGTTTATCATTGATAAAATTTGTCATGTCTGTCGATAAGATAATTCAAGGTCGTGTAGATTCTAGTTTTTGAAACTCCTGTAACGTGAAGAACTTCCCACTACATGTACTTCTCATTTCTTTGAAGGAATATTTTTGTAAATTCGTATGCAAGCTTTCTGAAAAATCAGACTGATGTTTGACGTTTGAGATTTGTCTATATAAGTAATTGTTCGCTGCTGATTATTGAAACCTGGTTGTACTGCCATTTTGGAAGATATGGGAGAGAGATTTTGTCTCAACATCAATGAGCATCTTAAAGAGATGGTATAGTTTTGGTTCAGATGGGGCTTCAGGATTCCAACTTTTCTGTGAGATAATGAGAAACATTTTATGAAAGAGCATACGATTCTATAAGAAGGAATTCGAAGTTTATTTGATAAAATTGGTTTTGAAATGGCTGAGATATGCCAAAATAAAGAGATCCTGATAAAAGGTGGGACTCACCTTTTATCATGATCACGTTGTTTTACTTTGTTTTTGGACTTCTCAGACGGTTTCAAAACCGATTTTCATGAAACAAACTTTGAATTCATCTGAATCTTTCATTAGTGGTTTCTAAATATTATCTCGCAGAAAGTTTGAATCATAATCCCCAACCAAAAATTTAACATCCCTTTATTATTAAAAGAAAGGGAAAGATACTGCTGTCGGATTTGCAGTTGTTTATTCTATCCCATGGGCAAGATATGTCTTTTCTCTCAAATTCATTTCATCGGTGTGGGAATCTGTGATAGTATGCTCAAGCTTCCAGCCAGAAAATCGTTTTTAAAAGAAGGAAGAGGTCAACAAAGAACCGTGCATTTGCTTATTCTTATTTTTTTATCCCCGATTCTTTTTGAGACCTGCATTCTTTTCGCAAAGAAAAACACTGACAGTAAATAGATTCGCTGTCGTCGTTCTGTTGTGGCATTGGCTCCGTTGCATTTCGCATGAAAAGATGCCATGCGTGTGACATGATTAATTGCCACTTTTCTTGTCACGCCTCACTCCATTCATGACCAGTTTGTCAGAACTTCAAGTTCACGTCACGTTTTTCATCTAGCTGATCTATTCTTTTTCTTCTTTTATTCTTTCGTGGGTATAGACTCATGGCCCGAATTCACGAAGGTGGTACAAATGAAACCATGGTTTGAACCATGGACAAAAACCATGGAGCGCCAAGTGTTGCATGGAATATTTCGTTATGAAATTGGTCATTTCGTTGTCAAAATGACCGTTTCGATAACGAAATTATCATTTCGTGGACGAAATGTTCATTTAGTTACAAAATGTTGTCATTTTGCTACAAAATAATCATTTCATCGACGAAATGACTGATTTCGTAACGAAATATTCTATGCGACACTTGGCGCTCCATGGTTTTTGTCCATGGTTTAAACCATGGTTTCATTTTTACCACCTTCGTGAATTCGGGCCCCTGAGTCTTTTCTCTACTCTTCGGACTTTACATGTATAGACGCGTTCCGCGCATCACGTACGTTAAAGGACAAGTTCACCTTCATAAACATAAGGATTGAAAGAATGCAGCAATATTAGTAGAACACATCAGTGAAAGTTTGAGGAAAATTGGACAATCGATGCAAAAGTTATGAATTTTTAAAATTTTTGTGTTGGAACCGCTGGATGAGGAGACTACTACAGCTTGTGAGTCATATGCGTACAACAGTATAAATAAAATGTAAAGAAAATTCAACATATTTTCACTTTTTTCGCATAACAAAAGAGCACTTGACTTGCCTCTTTCTAAAGGCAGGGGGAATAATATTACCCCTAACATATGTCGGTAACGAGTCAAGGGAATATGTACTTTTTTCAAAAGATGGAATTTTGTGAAATTCTCTTTATATTTTCCTTATATTGTTGTACGCATGTGACATCTAAGTTATTCATACACTGCAGTAGTCTTCTCATCCAGCGGTTACTGCACAAAAACTTCAAAAATGCATAACTTTTGAACGGATTGTCCGATTTTCCTCAAACTTTCAATGACGTGTTCTACTAATATTGCTACATTCTCTCAATCCTTATGTTTATGAGGGTGAACTTGTCCTTTAACTAAATTTCGAATCCGCGCTGAGCAAAGAATTGCGAAGAGCATTTTGCATCTCTGATCATTGGATGACACGAAGTCTTTCTTCCACAGATTGGCGCTCTCATTATAATCTAGGTGTGTTATCGCAAGTTGTTTTTTTTTTTATAATGTTATGGGTTCCCGCTGGTTTGAGGTAACTCGTCTTCATTTTTGTCCAAACAGGAAGAGTGAAACTTGAGCTGTGACTTTCGAGATAGCTTGGCTATTGTTTCTTTACTTGGGCTTCACACATCCGCTTGTCTCGCCCTGGTAGATTGTCCCTGGGTGATTATTATTACGAACATGACCATCTCTTGTGAGATATGACAATAAAGTCAATCTGACAGTTTCTGGGTTTAGATATCATGGAATAGTAATTGAAGAAATCAAAGGCACCATTTATGGTTGGGTGGGGATTTTGAAGTCTCGAAGAACTATCCCTGCTAGAAAGAACGCAGTGTCGAACAGAGTGAACACATTGTGAACACAGTGTGAAATCTCTTCACACTGTTAAAATTGAGCGCTCTTAAGCATATAGTGAACACACTGTGAATCATCAATTCATAGTGTGAAACAGAACATTACTATAACTGTGAACTTTCTGAAAAATCACACCACAGTGTGAAATCACCTTCACACTGTTAAGAATTGAGAGTTCTGAACTTAGTAAACACATTGTGAATCATCAATTTACAGTGTGAAACAGAACATTACTATGTGAGCTCTCTGTGAAAAACCACACCACAGTGTGAAATCATCTTCACACTGTAATGAATTCGAGCGTTTTCACATAGCCGACATTGTGAACACACTGTGAACAAACTGTGGGACACTGTGTTCTTTCCAACATGGTAGCAAGGACATGTCTTGATTGTTGTGTTTTCTCTGTCTATATTGTCTCACAGCTATATCAAGTTTTATTATGTGATAAAACGATGAGTATCAGAGTGAAAGTATAATGATAAAACTGATTAACATATGAAGGGTTATGTTTTGATTCTTTAAGCTGACGCAACGGATATATGAAATGAATAGAAGCGATACCTTCAACTCCGTGAGAATCTTCTCATTATTATATTTTGTCATGACATTAACTTCAAGCGTGATGATGAAAGTAGTGACAGCATGGATGTGTATAACGCATTTAGAAGATTACTCATACACATATTCATTTCATAACTCCAATGGATAAGTAAGTGAATATAATATGTATAAATATAATAAACAAGCAATATTTCATAAGAAGTGTGCCTTCAGGAATATCTTCAAAAACCCAAGAGATGAAAAATATCTATTTTTTTTAAAGTTCAATGGGTAAACTCCACATGAGGTCTGATTGACTCTTCAACCTCTTTTTGCCTTTAGTAAGAGTTGAAATACCACTGCAGGCTTACACTGCCGCATCAGAGAAATGTCATATTATACATTAGTAGAGAATAATTTTCACAAATAGAAGACAGTTATTTTGTATAGAAATGTATTTCATACACTGTATTGAAAGAGAGGGAGATAAATATATACAAAATAATTCTTATTCATTCATCTATCCATTTATGTATGTATGTGTGTATTTATTTATTCATTCATTTATTCATTCACTCATTCATTCATTCATTCATTCATTCATTCATTCATTCATTCATTCATTCATTTACCTATTTGTATATTCATCATAATCGAGTTCAACCTATTGGTGTGTCTATCATAATATGTGTGTGATGTGTAATACAGGCATTGGATACTAGTCAGAAGAACCAGCCCCTCCCATCCCACGGCCCGTTGACATTCCAGCCCGCCGTGGAGTACCGCCTGAACCTCAGTAAAGCGACCTGTCAGCAGGGTTCAGCCTTCCTCTGCGCCCGGCTCGTCCCGCGGCAGACCACGGACTCGGGATACCTTCACACGTGCATACCTGGTCTCCCATGCAGAGGTGAGAAAATGAGACTCTTGAAAAAAAAAAGCCGCCATTCATTGTTCGTTATATCAAATATAAAAGTAAAGACTTCATTTCATCATTTACTCAAAGAAGGATAAAAAAGGAAACTTTCCAATTTTTCTTCACCCCCCCCCCCCCAGAATTCTCCATCCTCATTTCTGTAAATCAGTGTTGTATCATTCCATTGATTATCTATATAGGTCCCTTATTGTATATAGATATTTATTTTGCTTGTTTTATTTCATTTGCTTTACCAAACATATTTAGTGCTTTGTGAGGTATAGAATAAAAACTGTCTTCATTTCTTCCTCATTCGGTCATATACCACTATCTATTCCGGTTGTCAAATTATCAAAAATCTTCATAATTATACTGCCTAAACAGTAATACTGATTGTGAAATTGGTAACACACTTACAAGACTAATCATTTTTTTTTTAGTCTCAAGTATGGACTTTTTTGTTCAATTTTCTCTGATTTTTTTCCCTCTTTGGGGGGTGGGGTGGGGTGGGGGGGGGGGGGGGGGCTGGTGTGCTGGGAGAACCGACGAAGAATTACCGTGGTTGCATGTATAAGTATATGTGTAATACAGAAAAAGAAAGATTCATATTATAGAGAACATATAAACGTGCAAGCAGATAAATTGTTGGAATATATCGATGACAACACTTTTAATGTATTGATTACCAATAGATAGACAATCAGTACATGTAATGGAAAGCAGATGACTCGACAAGAACTTTGCTATTGGCAACATATAAGTAAATCATTGTACACGATTCAAGTTCGTGTCGATAGGTCTATTTGATTGTGAGACTTGAATTTGATGGCATTGGGTTTAGGAAGTCATAGTCGTCTCTGTAGATATGCGTAAGTACATGCATACAAATGTATGTGTGTGTGTGTGTGTGTGTGTGTGTGTGTGTGTGTGCGTGTATGCGACTGGGTTTGCTCGTGTGTGCATATTACATGTTGTCACAGTATGTAAATATCTTCGGAAGATGACAACTTTGCGAGAATTTTGAAGCATTGTAAGGTACTTAATCCTGCCTTCTCATTATCAGACATTGCTATATCTTATCCGATGACGGCTCTTTCTAATAGATGGCGTCATCGTTCACGGGGTCGACATACGGATGAAATCACCTGTCAGCGTCGAATGGGGAGTGGTCAACAAGCTCAGATTTAACGTGAGCATCCTGTATAATCGAACGGTATCCAATAACATCACGGGCGATAACCTTTGGCATTTGAAGATCTGGGGGGAGGTGTCCAATGATACTTCAGGCAGGCTCTCATTGGTCGATCAGGCGCTGACGCAAGCCCAGGCCAGCCAATCACTGATCGCTGGAGAAGCTTTCGAGTTTCTGAATGTGGAGTACGACTTGAATCTTACGGAGATCTCGTGTGGACTTGCGACTAAAATTTGCGTGAGGTTTCGGCGCGGGGAGCACGCTACGTACGAGCTTCAGAGCAAGCCTAATGCTTCGATCCGAACGCAGTGCATTCCCGTAAATGAGACATGCCCGGAAAGAATGAGTAAGACATTCAGGAATTTATTCATACAAGTACTTTATAGCCTGTCGCGTTTACGCTAAACTTTCAAGAAGTGAAAATATAATACTTTTTTTCCCTTTTAAGCTTAAGTTCAAATGAAATTATTATGCTTTGTTTGGAAATGAAATGAAGTAAACACATGAAAAAGTGAAGCAGCTTTAATTAAAGTCCATACAATCTTTGCATGTTAACTGCAACCCACTCTCAGTACATCGACTCTACTTTGCGCAAGAATAAACATCTGTTTTAGCAAAAATTCTTGTGACTATTTCATTGAAGGGAACAGGCACAGTACACCCTACACGACGACCGAAGTTCCCGACATGACCACGCCTACTTTCGTTGAATGGCTGTCACGTGTTCTCAAAGAGGATGGGTCTCAATCAAATGACGAAGACCAATCACCTGAGGAAGTTTCCGCGGAGCTCGCTCATTGGACAAATGAGCTCGATGACGTCACCGGAGAAGAACTTAGCTTGACTGGTCAGGTGATCGATCAACTCTCAAACATCGAAGATGTGTCACCCGAGGTAAACATTTGATTGCATATGGCTTGTGATGTGATGTGTATGTATGTGTGTGTGTGTGTGTGTGTGTGTGTGTGTGTGTGTGTGTGTCATGAATCAAGTCATTAATGCTACATGTACTACCTGTGAGAAGAGGCACCTATCATGACTGGAGAAAGAAAAAAAATACATTAATTTTCAATTCTTTTGCCTTGCTGACACATACATTGAAATTGAAATACCACTTCCTTCTAGCTCGTTTTGTACGTCTATCCTCAAAGGGCCCAGTATCATTAACAGTCGAATAATAATTGTATTGATAACAATGATAAATCGAATCATCCTGTACTCTCATTGATTAGGTATACATACTAGATTCCAGACTGTATTTGACCTTGTTTTTCTTCTTTTTTTTGTTTTTGAAACGACAGTTTTAAGAGCTATAAATTTGCGGCAGGTCCGAAATAACGTAATCAGACGTTTTGATCAACTAGCCTTTTTCTTCATCACACTACAGTAAAAATTGGGCGTTTTATATTTCTAGGTCGAATGCAATTGTGAGCTGAATGAAACAGAGGTTGAGGGCGTCGTTGACATGTCGATAAATGATATTATCTGATCTCCTGATTTGACAGGTTGCCACCAATGTCGTAGACGTCATCGACAACATCATTGGTATCGATTCGACTACTGACATCAAGGGCGATGGCGGAGAGTCGATCTCGGGAGAAGGTGTTCCTCCCGCGAGCCTTGTCAAGAGTGTCGAGCGCCTCATTTCAAATGTCAAATTATCCAAGAATACGACGTCGAATTTCTCGACATCGAGGGAAAATATCGCCGTGGCTTTGTTCAACATCGTCCCTCAAACCAACGATCCCGCCGTCGCTGGACACAACAGAAATGTCATGAGGGTCAGGGTCAGGGACGAGCTCGACAAGCTCAATGAAAGCGGGAACGCCCGTGAGCTTGTTTTCGAAACGGTCGACGATTCCGTTGTTGATGGACTCCAAGATACCGAAGTGGCCGTGGAGCTGGAGACGGGAACCTTGCTAACTTCCAGTAATTCATATTCCGACGTTTTTCACCGTTTTCTGCACTATCTGACCTGTTTAAGTGACTGGAACAAAGTGTGATCACTATCTATTCTTTTTTCTGCAAATCAAACTTATTTCTCTCTCTTTTTGGGGGTCGCTTTATAAGAGTATTTGTATTCATGCATGTCCTCACTGTGATATCTAGCAGTCACATTATGAAACAGTCATTATTGTATTGTAACCCTGTCTATATTTTTTTCTGTCATCCCTCAGTTCCCACCAAAGTGTACTTAAAAACCAAACTAACATTTGAGATCTAGTGGCAAGTCTAAATCTTAGAGCTGAGACTAGATTTTATTTATTTATTTTTTTATTTATTTATTTTCTTCTTTTTTTGGGTGGGAGAAGTAATCCCTCGAGTTCCGAGGGTTGCTTTTGGACTCTTGAAGCTCCTTCCCTGAAACCATTTAGTCATTTTCTGCCCTTCTTGAACGGAATGCTCTGATATGTAGACATCATAAGTCACAAAGTCACTTTGATTTGTAATGTTAGGCACGCTGTCTTTGGCAATAATCAGACATTCGACTAACGTAATTGCAAATGATATTATACGAACTGATTATCTTCGGAAGTCTGTATAACTTTCAGACTCAATCTAGGGAATGATAACCTGAGCGCTGGCTCCATTCCCGCTGGCTCCAATCCTGTGATTTTCAACACAACCAATTTCGTATCCAGCCTACATTGCTAAAACACAAACATGACCTTCGCCTTGCAAAATCTTGCCGTCTGTCCAACTAACAATGAAGATCATCGATAATGAGTTAAGCGCTTCATCCTTGCTTCATTTCCCAGTCGACGGACCAAACAGCGGCCTGCGCATCGATCTGATCGTCTTCCGAAACGACTCGCTCTTCGCCTCCGCCCCATCCACCTCCACCAGTTCCCATGGCAACCCCTCCGGCGGTGACAGCGGAGGCGGCGGCGGAGATTGTCGAATCAAGAGCAAGGTTCTCTCGGTGAGCGTCAGGCGAGGAGAGGAGGAGATCACCGACCTTGAGACACCGATCAATATGACTTTCAAGATTCACAAGGTATATACTTTATTTTTCTAAAAGTCTTTCTCAGAATTAGGTAGTATTGACAGTCCGGGTTCGTATTTTTATGATGAAAGCTTAACCTCTCAAGCATATCTGACATATACGAGATAGAGTATCTACATCTGATATGATAATACGAGCTTTGATAGTTTGAAGAACGGGGTTTGGCATCTAAGCCTGTAATGACGATGTGGAGAATAACCATAATTCCGATTTGAACGGGTATACTTGCACTAGAATGTGACTTTAAAAATTGATATCACGTATAGTGTGTTATACTTTCCTACAACATTCAGATTCAATGCTCTTCCCTGTCAATTAGAAGAGTGGGGTAAGGGTATATACTAGGATATTTCTGGTGTGGGTACATCCATATGCGTAGGATAATGAGAGTAATGTATCACTTCAAAACGCAATAGCCATGGTAATTAAAAAGAACCCAGCAAACTGATACCACTTCGCTGCGGTAATTGCGCATAGAGTTTATATGGCGGTCATAAATCATGCCGTGATCTATATACGCCCATAAAGGCCCACGTGTGGCTGCAGCGAAACAAAAGTGAGCACATTTGGCGGGCACATGTAAACTGACGTACATGTATTATGAAAATGAATCTGTTGAAGTCGAACGACGCAATGGATGCTGATAACACTCCAACTTTCAGATTTGTATCATTTAGACGTATATTGCAATTGACATGATTGAGACTCCCGTTGTGAATAATATGGTTTGTTTGTGTGTTATGTACACTGATTTGGGGTTTGCATATTTCGAACGTTATCTTTCAAAAGACCCTGAAATATCTATATACTGTTCGCACAGAGATTCTGGCACCCACATCACCAAATTCCTATGATCTTGGTGAAATCATATTTCAATTTTGCTTCGTCTTGCACGTAAGGAAGGAAAAGAACAACAACGACCATGATTTGAGTCAGTTATATGATTACATGATGAATGCAGGAGGCATAGACGTGTGATGGGGCGAGCAAAAAGAAGTTGATTGACATGCTTGGATAATTGGGGTGCAGCGAAATGAAACTGGACATGCATGGATGGAAAATTCGAAGAAAGGCTGCTGGTAAACTAATTGCTTTTCCAAGTCGCTTCGACGAAACTATGGTATCAACCTGAAACCCATTTTCCATTATTATTAATGCCTGTTTATGAAATTCGCCATTCCACCATGAAGACCGAATGTATGCGACGTAAAACCTCATGTGCATGCCATGTTAATTGCTAAGAATTTGTGTGTAATCTGCTAAAATGTTTTGGCGCTAAATTTATTCTTCGTACAAATCTTTGATAGCGCCAAATGTTGATTAATGCTTTTATTTTTCCTCGTTGTGGTGGCTTCTCTCTCGGCCCTTAGTTCAATCAAGATTCACACAGATGTAGTAGCATAAACTGTGCACGCAATCACACGCAAACACACACACATCAGGCACACACATACAACTTTTTCATTCATTCATTCATTTATTTTTCATTTCCAACAAAAACGTATAAATGTATTTCAAAAATTGAATACAGTGCATAGATTTCATTATACAAAGTAAAGGATATCACAATCAGTTATTTGCTTTTCTTGATTTAATCGAAGTTGTTTCGAGGCCATCATACTAGTAAAGCTTTGCTTTTGAAAGCAAATCTCTTACTTTTTTTTCTCGTGTAGTATGAAATTCATCCTCTTGATTAGATAAAGTTTTAAATGATGCGGTCGTGATGATGACGTTAGACATTGTAAATTAAGGTACTGCTTTATAAACTGTTTAATCACAACTTCAATTTGTATGTCTTTCCGTCGCTTTGTTTTTTGCTATATTTTGTTTTTCGAGAAAAAAACAAAACAAAACCACCATTTGGGGAGAATACAACACATTCCCATTTGCGTCCTTACTTCCTCGGTCAATCTTTATGCTTTAAACAGTTGTCCGAACAGGGCTATATGAACGAAAATATCCATAAATGCGCAGTTGTCGTTGTGGAATCCATTTATTCATCATGCATTCTTCATTCGTATTGCCCATGGACAATTGATGGGACATTTTATTTGGAAGATCCCTGCGATGATGTCTGTGTTATTTATTCCAAACCATATACGCTCTTCTGACTGACATTTTGTAAGAGCGAAGTAAGATATAAATGTTTGCAGAAAGTAGAATAATCGGCCGATTCCCGGAAACAAAAAAGAACAAAAAAATAAAAATAAAGAAAGATGGGTTAAACTAATGGAGGTCAAAGTCACACGGAAGTAGGGCTACCGTGAACATGTGAGTGGATCTGATTTCGTTTAGAACTGATTCGAGAGCATGAGATATCATTGCTATCAAGAATTTATTGCAGTCGCGTGTGCGGGTCAAGAGATTTCGCTCCTTATGTTCCGTGCTGATATCCCTGCTCATCTTTCAAATAAATCATCCTCTACGAGGAGTACAATGCATTGTGAGTCACTCCACTTGCACTCAAAACTTTATTCGAAGACTATCGCGTGAATGGAGTGGGTTTCTGAATCACATGGAGGACGGTAATGTAGTCCGCAGACGAAACACGCAAAAAAACTACCTTGCCTTCTGGCGGCGGAGGAGAGAGCAGATGTGTTTTGGCAGCAAAGGTGTAACAAGATAAGGGGGAGTCTGCACGCTTTCTGTATCAGCTGTTATACAGACACAGCTGGTTCTCTCTTACCGATCTGAGTACAGTATAAACTTTATGAAAACCGTGACGATGTAAACCGATAGTTCGAGTTTCTATCAGCTCATCTATTATGGAAACCAAAGCATCGGATATCCAGCCGTGCACTTGTCCAACTGTTCAATATGCTTGGAGAGGCAACCTCCGTTCTTGAGTGCAAGCGTTTCACGCACGGAAACAGTAGTATACAGATGCGAGATCACCTTTTTAAGATTATGAGATTTGAATCTTCATCTCATATCATGAAAGATGATCTTGTTTTCGATCTCGAGAAGTGTTTCTTTCGTCCATATTGATTCATAAATGGAACAGTAGAATCACTCGATACGGTAGTATTCTTTAAAGTACAATTAGAATATTATTTTCAGGCAAAAACTCAAAATGACAAATGTTAACGTAGCGTTTACAGAAACAAATCGTGACTTTATGTTATCGAAGAAGATAGATGCAAAAGTGGTGTTTGGTTTTTAGAATAGATTCCCGTAATGGGTCAACTCTAATAAACATTGAGCTGATAGCTGGACCAGCCAATTTTGCCAACTTGAAAAGAGCGTCGCACCTTTCCTGAGCCCTGTTGCATGAAAAAAGAAGCCATACTGAAGTCATAAAATCAAACGTAAAGTCAGGTATCGGCCAATCAGAATTGTGTATTCAGAGATATTTGATGGGGCGCTGCAAGCAAATCGAGTTACAATCAATCGCAAATATCTATTGCAAACTTTGCAATAGATAGATCAACGCAACTTTTGCAATCAATCGCAAGTTTCCGTTGCAAGAACGGAGCTTGCAATATTTAATTGCAAGTTGTCGTTGATTGCAACTTTCTTGCAACACCCCCTTGGGTTTGATTAGTATAGTCACTTGTAACAAAGGAGTTGGCGTTGGGACGCTACTCTCTCACGCGTTCACTTCCCTTGCCTTGTTAACAGCGTTTCAGACGCATATTCATTATAATATACGACGCATGAATGCTATGACCAGACCATAAAAGCGTCCCATGTATAAAATAAAGTATGTCGTACATATCAAAATACAAGAACTCTCCAGTCTGAAAAGGGGGTTAGTTTCGTATGAAAAATACTTGATGTGAAATTCAATCCACGACGCCATTATCAAAGAATAATTTGTTCTTCCCATGATAGGACACTTCGCTGGTAACTCTTTAAAATTCTTCGTCTTTTCTGTTGCTGTAATGTGAAAGTGGGCAATACAATTACCTTTTTCATAATATATACCAGATAACTGTATTGGTTTCTTTCCGTGCAATGTGTGGTCAAAGATATCATATTAGTAACAAAGGCATATCGAAAGCAAGAATGGAGGAACAAGTACTTTACTTTGGTTGAAAAAAACAACAACAGACACAACCATTCAATAAAGCTCGGCTGAGTAGCAGTGTGCGAAAGGGAAAAAAAATATCCTTGAAATTGACGTATAATGGAGAACCAAAATGTAATGCAATAGCCATTCATCGCCATGAAAACTGGTTCTAAATAACCTCACGCCCTGACCCGAATATCTGCACACTATTGTTGCTAACCAAGCTCTCACCATGGTTCAAACCCAAGATACAATTCTCTCTCTCTCTTCTTTCTTTCTTTAAATGAACAATAACAACAATCATAACAAAGACTGGTGCATCATCACTTCGATACTCTATTGTCGTATTCACGAAATGATTGCATTCTTTGATAAAGGCCACTTCAAGGATATAATTTACAGCCAATTACCTGCAAGTTACTATATACTGTTGGTTAATCACGTCGTTCTAATCTGTCAATCTTTTCTTGTCTCGACTGTCCCTCAATATCCTTATCGTCATCTTCGTCGATGTTGATGTGCATCTCGCTCTGCTTCCACATTCAACGACATCAGAACGACCCGACGTACACACCGACCTGCACGTACTGGGACTTCGACCTCAACAACGGTCTCGGTGACTGGTCGACACTCGGCTGCGATCTGGTGGACGAGTCCGAAGACCAGGCCGTCTGCAGCTGTGATCATCTTACCAACTTTGCTGTTCTCATGGTAACCAATCGTTTGCCTGTTTCTTTGTTTTTCCTTTTCGTTGCTGTTTCACCGATATCAAGCCATTGCTTTGCAATGCACACGTTTGGCATCGTCTGTTTTGTTTTCTCGAAGTAAGTAGGCTTACATGGTATTGCCAAAATTATTTTTATCTGTATACAATTCATAGTTTGTAATGCTCTGGTATTAACCAACACTCAAGAACAGAAATCAAACACGCATTCTATATCAGGAAAATTTTCAGTAGTAGACTTATCTCAGAAGTTGTCTCGACAAACATAATCTCCAAACAAAGCAGGCAGGCTACAAACAACAATAATCGTTCATGATACAGTTGTATCTCTATAAGATTGTTCGATTTCAAATCGGAACATACCACATTATTGTAACTTTATTTTCCGAGCAAAGACACTTTATTTTTCATTCAGTTGTCTTCCAACTGAGAGGAAAAAGATATCACAGCATTTTTGGCAAAACAAAGTTTCTGATTACTGTAAGCAGACCAGGAATATCATTATTACGAGACACGGACTGGTCCTTTCCACTATACAAGTGAAATATTGAACTGTCATTTCTCTGAAGTGTTGTAACTTATTTTCTCTGTTTGCCCCTTTCCTGCAATCCTCCTTTCTGTGTACCGATGAATTTATATCCTGCAACGAAAACATTTCTGCCTAAAGTTTTCCTCAATAACGTGTTTGTTTTCTCATTTTTCCTCTGAACCGCTGATCAATTTTGTCATTCTGACCTCTCCGTTCTAGGCACCCAGCTACGGCTGTCATCCGTACGCGCTTGACATCGTTAGCCAGGTCGGTTGTGTGGTTTCAGCGCTGGGGCTGATAGCTACCATCGTGACCTACGTCATGTTTGGGTAAGCCACATCGTGAGACTTTTTACCAAGTTCAGTTTAATGTTAAAGGGGAAGTTTTCCCCCACTATTACGTGCATACAGATCACGTTAATTCCATGCGCTGCCCTTTAACGATGTGAATTCTACAACAATTGGTGATATCATAAATAGTGTAGTGACTATAATGAAGTTGATAAAGGATTTCACTAATTTCACTTTTTATAAATCAATTGACGTCTGAGTGAAAGAGAGGCAATTTCCCTGCTTTCGGATGGAATCAAGTCTTGTTCTTTCTTTGTCTTTTTTTCATAGTATCGTTGTATTTTTATGACATAACAACTGGAGAGTTTCAATCTGCAGATGGGTGCAGACAGAATTTCCGAACAATTTAGTAAAGTGTGAAGGATTTTCCAGTGCTCAGCAAACTTTGACAGAATGTGTGTTTCACAAAACCTTTTGTGGTTTTTCAGGAAACGGACATACCATCACATGGCTTGCAAAAAGCGAAACCACCTTGTATACAGTCGTGGGAAAAGAAATGAAGCACATGCGATTGCCTTACCCCATGATCAGTTTGCTGTTTGTTTGTTTTTGTGTATGTGTGTCTGTCTCTTTATGTATATATATATATATATATATATATATATATATATAATATTATAATATATATATATATATATAATATTATAATATATATATATATAATATTATAATATATATATATACATATATATATGGAATATACATATATACATGTATATTATATTATATTATATATCTATCTATATATATGAAGAGTTTGTTCGCAAAAACCGATAAGTCCATATTTGCCAAATGGAGATATTTGCGATTAAAGGTCAAGAAAAACAAAGAGAATAATAAGAAAAGTTGTGCTTCTTTTGGCCATAACTTCAAAAATGTACCTTTATAATTATGTAGTGACCAATATATCATTTAAAAGGTATTATTTTGTACTTTATGACAGAGACCGTACTTCAAAATCTTCAAAAATGTACTTATCGGTGTTTTCGCAGACAAACTCTTCATATATATATATGTTTCATTTGTTTTTGATTTTTGTTTTTGTTTTTTTTTCTATGTGAAAACTCTTGTCGAGGTTCCACTCAGAGAAAAAAAAGGGACATTGACTGCAAGTGACACAGTACATGGCGGAATAATGCCATTCATTAAAAGAAAACAATAACATATTTGAGTATGAAATACGAGCTTTGACATTGATTGCGTCAGGGATGCACCTTTCAGTGGCGAGCAGGTGTGATGCGTCACGTGGTCACAGCATTTGGGACGAGAATGGCGCAAATTTGCATATTTTGATCGCGATCATACTTTGCTTGTAGTTGTGGTACGGGATGGCGAAAAGTGCATCTCTATGCTATTGCATTCTACCATGGAGCTACGAGAGAAGAGTAACATGATTCCGCAATCGACTTTCCCAACTGTTCCATTATATATCGTGTGAGAGAGGTAGCGATTATTTACAGGAACGAAATTTCTGAGCGTCTGTCACGTTAAGAAGGAAACATTCGTTGATCACTTGTTGCTATAGCAACGTCGGTGACTATCCAAACCTGAATACCGTTTCAGTTGCGAATTCCCGGGGGCCAGACAGATACTAACCCCCAAAACATTGTTATTGCGATGGGTCCCACATCTGTTCTGGTGGGTATATTGGTGAGTTCAGAAGGTTCGGTAGCGATCGTTTGGGACAATGAACTTGGATCAACCGCCGTAGGATGGCTGCGTGTTGCCCACACATGGTATGACAATTACATATCGTTTCTTGTTGTGTGAACGCGCCGTGGAGCTGGAATGTCGCTTCCGAAGTCAATGGGAATTTCGCATAGTGTCTCACGACATTACATGTTCAGGTACATTGCATTCCAAGGGATATTGAATTAGACCGCAACAGACAAGATGAGTCTGGATATTGCCAGTTTTGAATAGGTGTGTCTGTGTGTGGGTTTTTTTTTGCGTGTGTATGTGTGTGGGTGTGTGTCTGTATGAGTGTGTGTGTGTCTGGGTGAAAAAAAATCACATTGCATTCAGCATGCATACGGTATTTTATTTGGTGTAACGACCATGAATTTGACTCAGGGATATAAAGTATAATCCCCCTCAAAAACACAAGAACACAACTAGAGATTGTAATTTGTCATCACTGACAAATTAAGGTGATCCGATCTTTTTTTTTAATCTATGATTCGAGTCCTGATACTGCAAAGTCTCAGCTACAACATATCAAAATCTGAGAGAAATTCACCGAAGCATAAGTAAGATAGTGCTCGATAAAGAGAGTCATGTCAATTTTCACATCTAAAAAATTCCCTCCCATAGAGATAACACGTCATAGCAAAGATAGAAAAAGAAGTACATATGACCTTTGACCCCACTTTGCACAGACAAGATGGCATCTGAGCAAAAAGTGGTTATTTTATGAAATGATCCCTGTAACATGGTCTTTACGTGTGCAAAATATGGGAAAGATAGGACATGTATTCACCAAGATACAGGATGAAACATCTATGACCTTTGACCCTAATTTACATACCCAAGATGGCGTCTGATCAAGTAGTTGTGATTTTATGAAATAATTTTCGTGACATGAACTAAACATGTGCAAAATATGAAGGTGATAGGGGCTGTTTTTCTTGAGTTATTGCAAAGAAAGTTGCAAAAAGAAAGAAATATTTCAATACATCGAAGATAAACTTTAATTTCAACCAAGTTTTTTTACGTGATCCCGACAACGTATGAAAAAACGAAGGGCACATTACGATAGCCCTACATCTCAGCTACAACATATTAAAATCTTAGAGAAATTCACCGAAGCATAAGTGAGCTAGTGCTCGATAAAAATAGTCATGTCAATTTTCATTTCCATAAAAATTGCACTCCCATAGAGATTACACGTAAACTGGTCAAATTTGACAAGGTTACCTTCAATCCATTTTTTTGAGGTGATGTCGTCATCAAATCAAAATTGTTTAATTACATTTATGAAAGAACATTTCATAAGCTACAATATATTGAAATTTGGGTGAAAATTGGCAAAGTCATTTTGAAAATTTACTTTTTTTACTTTATTAAGAAATTTGATATCTTTTAATCATTTTATCAGCATAGCCAGCCCATGAAATGACATGTACAACTCATCACCTTTCAGAATATGTAAAGAAAATGGGGGGTCACCGTCCATCCTGACGAGTAAAATCCGATTTAAAATTGGCGGTTTTTTGGCATAGTTGCACTGTGTATCCCCATTGACGCACGCGCGGAATTTTGAATTTGACGGGCCCGTATGACGTCATATTGAGTCGGATCGACTTGAAACTTGGTAGAAATATTCCTTGAAATTTCGGACATCCGATCCGTGTGAAAAAATTGAAAATTTCTATTTCATATTAGCTGTGCGTGCGTATATGTGCGCGCGCGTACGCGTCCGTCCAATTTTTTCAATTTTTCAAAAAATGCTCCAAATGGTCTGAAACGTGTGCAAAAAAAATTTGAGCTGGATTTGAGCATACAAATATTTCAACGCGCGCGTACGCGCGCGTTTTGAGATAAATATGAATTTTGAGAATATGAGTAGAATGCGCTTGACTTGAAATATATGTGACGTAAATTTCATTGAAATATTCCATTCCATTAATGAGATATGATTGAAAATGTGTTTTCATATAATGACGTCATAGTGACGTCACGGTCGACTGATCACTACGATTTTACTTGACCCGTCGTCTTTGGGACATGATACATATATGGTATAATTTTGGCATTGATAGGAAGAGGACTTTCTGAGCTAACCGATACACAAATTTTGTCCAGAAATAAAGAAGAAGAAGAAGAAGGAAAACAAAGAATCAGTACAGATACAGAAGGTGATCCGAGAGGATACTCGGATCACCTAAAAATGACAATACTGTTTTAGATCATGACTATATTCTAAAGCTATCGAAGCAAATTTGGGTTTGAGAAGTAAAATATCACGGATCACATGTTACTCGCAGACCAAAAAGAAAAATACTTTTTCAGGTATATTGTACATGGTTTGAAATATTTTGAAAATGAATTAAATCTTGTTCGAGCAGATATTCCCATCAAAAATTGAGGAGTCTATTCCCGAAGATGACTCTAAAAAAAAAGAAGCAAGATTTTGATACACAAGGTTAAACAAGAGCGTTAAAGATAAGTATCGAAACATTAAAAAGGTACAAGGTACTGGCTTTAGGAAAAATTTGACATAATTTTCTTTCCGTTGCGTTATCACAAAATGTGTGCTGCACGCTATTCGTAATATAAATAAAGGTGCCAATATTCGCCTCAGGGTCGTTATGTACTTGTCACCTTGTGCGCGTTTCATGTCATGTACTTATCCTCTATATAATTTACGAAAAAACAACCAAATTGCATCCCAACGTTACGCCCCGTGTAGGCGACAGTGCTAACTAATTTGGGGGCAACTGTTATTGAAGGTCATTGCAGGGATAAATTTACTCGCAGAAAGTGACTGGATTGGTGAAAAAAACACAAGAGGACAAAACGGGTGGTTGTATTTCCTCTTTCTTGTAGATCCCTCCGCCCCCCCCCCCCCACCATTTGATGAGCTTTTTATTTCCGTGAACACGTTGTTATCCTGGCTCATTGACATGCGTATTACAACGCGACGGTGGCGTCATGTAAACCAATAAATGTGTGCAAACTTGTGTAGTACGATCGTGTGTTTGTATATTAGTCCAAGAGCATTAGTTTTAACCTGGACATTTTTGGTAACAAGCTGATTTTTTTTTTTCAGGATAGGTCCAGAAAAGTGTTTAGAATAACATACTAAAAGTCCTAATAAATCCTCTTTGAGCGTTTTCCGCAATCCAAGATGGCGTCCAAAATGGCCGCCATTTCCAGAAATTCTTATAACTTTTCAACCGGAGAACCCAAATACGAAATTTAAATGTCTAGATATATGTTTTTAAGCATGAAAAACTCAATAAAACACATATCAAGATATGTTGATGCACGCAAGTATCGTAATCCAAGATGGCGTCCAAAATGGCCGCCATGTTTTGAAATTCTCATAACTTTTCAGCCAGGTAACCCAAATACAAAATTTAAATGTCTGAATATATGTTTTGAAGGATGAAGAACTCAATAAAATACATATTAAGATTTTTGTTGAAGCACGCAAGTACTGTAATCCAAGATGGCGTCCAAAATGGCCGCCATTTCAGATTTTTTTTTCGCATAATATTGCAAGTAGATTTCAATTGTACACACTTGGAATGCCGAAATATACGTTTTGTGTCACAGGGAACCAAATATAATACTTATTCGGAGATTTTGAAACACAATTAAAGCACTTAAGCACTTTAAGAAATCCAAAATGGTGTCCAAAATGGCTGCCATTTCCTGTTTTTCTCATAACCCTGCAACTAGGTAACCGCGATGCGCACTTAAATGTATAAATATATATTTTGAGACATAAGGAGCCCAACAAAATACTTATTCAGTGATCATGAAGAACATAAGTACAAATAAAATCACGTTAGTTCTTCGCGAAAACCAAATGTTACCCAAAATGGCCGCCGTTTGTTTATCAAGAGACAAAGATATTCAACATAATGTTCGAGATTCAACAACTCAGACGGTCCAGTGGAATCTTTCCCTTAAACGTGCACAACACGGGTATAGGTTCGCTTGGATGCACCCCCTCCCCCACCCCTCCCCTTGGGGAAAGGGGTGGCCTGGACAATCATTATTTTCCAAATATTTATCCTGAAGTATGTTATGCACTTTGTCATTGAATTGCAATCATAAAAATGCAAAACGTCCCTCTCTCGGCCCCTTTCCATATACTTTGTACACTGCAACTGATTGACAAATTGCCCTACATCGACGTAAATAAGCACTGAATTGATCAGTGTTTAGTGGTAGCCATGATAAAAAATCATGGGCGTACATACTCGAGCAGGATTCGAACCTACGACCTCCTGATCACCGGACAGGCGTCATCTCCACTAGACTACCGAGCCTACGCCCGACAGCAAGTGTTGGTTCTAATCCTTATAGCATGCAGCGGGTACTGCTTTGTTATTCAAATTCATGAAATTCTTCCGTCGAGATGTTTTCATTGCAACTGATTGACAAATTGCCCTATATCGACGTAAATAAGCACTGAATTGATCAGTGTTTAGTGGTAGCCATGATAAAAAATCATGGGCGTACATACTCGAGCAGGATTCGAACCTACGACCTCCTGATCACCGGACAGGCGTCATCTCCACTAGACCACCGAGCTTTTGCGCGACAGCAAGTGTTGGTTCTAATCGCGATCCTTACAGCATGCAGCGGGTACTGCTTTGCTATTCAAATTCATGAAATTCTTCCGTCGAGATGTTTTCATTGCAACTGATTGACAAATTGCACTACATCGACGTAAATAAGCACTGAATTGATCAGTGTTTAGTGGTAGCCATGATAAAAAATCATGGGCGTACATACTCGAGCAGGATTCGAACCTACGACCTCCTGATCACCGGACAGGCGTCATCTCCACTAGACCACCGAGCTTTTGCGCGACAGCAAGTGTTGGTTCTAATCGCGATCCTTACAGCATGCAGCGGGTACTGCTTTGCTATTCAAATTCATGAAATTCTTCCGTCGAGATGTTTTCATTGCAACTGATTGACAAATTGCACTACATCGACGTAAATAAGCACTGAATTGATCAGTGTTTAGTAGTAGCCATGATAAAAAAATCATGGGCGTACATACTCGAGCAGGATTCGAACCCACGAGTATGTACGTGTAAAAGCTCCCTCGTGTTGGAGGGGATGGGGATACTGAGACTATGAATTATCTACTCTTTTAGGATGGACAATCAATATAACACCAAAGGTGCACTAGGCCGGTTAATGATCATAGAAATGCAAAACTCCCTCCAGTCGAAAGGAACCCCCCCCCCCACACACACACACACATTCTCTACTAGCTCATTGCCTTGGATGTACTAGTCTTTATTCTTTATTCTACTTACACCTTTTGATAGAAACAAAAATCTAGTACTATGGATTTCTTAATGTGCTTAAGTGCTAAAATTGTGTTTCAAAATCTCCGAATAAGTATTATATTTGGTTCCATGTGACTCAAAACGTATATTTCGGCATTCCAAGTGTGTACAGTTGAAATCTACTTGCAAAATTAGGAGAAAAAAAATCTGGAAATGGCGGCCATTTTGGACGCCATCTTGGATTACGGTACTTGCGTGCTTCAACAACTCTTAATATGTATTTTATTGAGTTCTTCATCCTTCAAAACATATATTTAGACATTTAAATTTTGCATTTTGGGTTACCTGGCTGGAAAGTTATAAGAATCTCAAAATATGGCGGCCATTTTGGACGCCATCTTGGATTACGGTACTTGCGTGCTTCAACAACTCTTAATATGTATTTTATTGAGTTCTTCATCCTTCAAAACATATATTTAGACATTTAAATTTTGCATTTTGGGTTACCTGGCTGGAAAGTTATAAGAATCTCAAAATATGGCGGCCATTTTGGACGCCATCTTGGATTACGGTACTTGCGTGCTTCAACAACTCTTAATATGTATTTTATTGAGTTCTTCATGCTTAAAAACATATATTTAGACATTTAAATTTTGTACTCTGGTTCTCTGGTTGAAAAGTTATAAGAATTTCTGGAAATGGCGGCCATTTTGGACGCCATTTTGGATTGCGGAAAACACTCAAAGAGGATTTATGAGGACTTTTAGTATGTTATTCTAAACATTTTTCTGGACCGATCCTGAAAAAATCAGCTTGTTCCCCCAAATGTCCAGGTTTACGCCTTTTTTCGGCCTAATGCTCTTGGACTATTATTTATGTGATTGCAGGTGTGTCATATGCTAGTAACTTTGCCAGGAATATTGGTTTATGAAAAGAAGATCAAGTGACTCGCGTGTAATCGCACTTAAGGTTAATGATTTTTTTTTTCATGTTATTCTGAAAACACTCGTTTTGTTGTACCATGGGTGGTAGTTTATTTCGGGGTCAAGAAAGAAAATTTATCAGCAGTAGGACATTTGCATCACAATGTCAAAATGTCTCGATCCATACACGTATATGAGATGTGCGGATGCGCTTTTTTTTCATGCCTCGAAATATATGAACAAACAGGCTTAATGTTGACAAACACTCTTTTTACCTATAATGGTAACAAGGAATGTGAGAGGTAGGTTACATCAGAAAAGTATGAGAGAATATACCACTCACACCTCAATGGTAATAAACCGATTTGCAGTTCCACTTTGCGCATGAGCAGAAGAAAGTAATTCGTACCAACAGGCATGCTGGTTTTTAAATTCACCAGGACAAGCATCTGTGATTTAATGAATATTCGTGTATTCCTTATAAATGCTGCTTGCCAGCATATCCACCTGACAGCAAAAGCGGCATTTGGCAAGAGCAAAAGAAAGAAATTGCTGATACATTCAATGCAAAATAATGAAATGGATGCTTTCCCAAATGTTAATTGACGAATCATTCTGGTCATCTGGTCTACGCAAGTTCATTCTTTATTTGAACAGGATTGATGGATCCCATGTAGTGTTTTATAAATCTTATGCATAAAATTTGTCGCTCTGAAAACGAGTGAAGTGCCCCTATGACCGACTGAGGAAATAGAAAGGTCATTCGTACCAGTGTACCCGTGAGCTTAACTGCAAACTGACTTATACAAAGAGACTTGTTGGGTATTCCACTGCAGAAGTGTGGAAAAAGAAAAAAAGGGGTATACTCGACGTGACGGTAAACATTAAAAGGGACTTGGGCGGGGTGGCTGGAGAGATAGTAAATATGGGCATGTCTTCGCGTCTTAAAGACGTTTAACTTGCTCATGATTAATTTACCAGTTAATTCCAGGTAATTTCATTTGCCGGGCTTCCTCTTAAAACTTGTGAGCGTTGCCGAGGAGACTGCTTTGCTTCATTTTGTGGGCAAAAAGGGAACGAATCTGCCACACGTTGAAACTTATTCTAGTGCATATAGCAATAAAGGAAGTTGTTCATAATCAGCCATTGACAACAGGATCAAACATTTAATCTGGGTGTTCTAGTAGAGACACATGCGCGACCTCTAAGGATCAGATGTGCTTTTTTTAATGATCTGCAGTTCACGGTAAAACGACTTACCACAGAGAAATCGAGAGAGGTTCATGTATGGAGTAAGAACATTTGGATGGCTGTCCTATAATTCAGCGTTTCCCTTTTGTCACTTTAATTCAGCAAGTCTGTCGTTGGAAATTTCCCACAATCAACATTAAACCGTTCATTTATTGGATGGCTAAAAGTGATGGAGTAGGTCCATTGTTCGAACCACATACATCGTTACGTCGATACTAGGTCAAGATTCTGCCACAAGTATACCTATCATTATTAAATGACCCTATATCTACGACCTACATTATGACTGCACTCTGTGCAGGACTTTCGATTCGATTTTATGCATGTAAAGGAAGTCATGTCTATGTTGTAAAATCCGCGATATCTATCCTATAGCGAGTCATAGACCTCTTGGCTGAGGCTGTGTATATTGAGAACTTAGCTCGAATGTTCTGGAGGGAGACTTGCTGCTTATAGGGAAAATACAAGCTGGCTTGGTGTAAATGCAAGGAAAGAATTTCATTGAGACAGTTAGTAAAGTGCTTCTGCTTCAAAGGGCGATTGAGACAGATCTGGCATGCCTTAACCTGCCGCTTCAGTAAATGTTGTGATTCTTCATAAAATATAGGGTAAAGGAATGTATGGCGCACCCAACTGGTGAACAGTCACACATACATCATCAATATTGATTAATTTCATCGGTTAGTGAACTTGAGGCAAGCTTTCATTCATGTTCCTGACTAAGAGAAAATTACCCAAAGCTTGTCTTGTATAGTGATATACAAATGATGCACAGGATAGAGTGCGTTAGTGGAGATGTAGCGCACTCGAGGGTATTTACAATTGTGAAACATGCACGAGGCGAAGCCGAGTGCACGAAATAATCCTGTGCATCATTTGTTTTATAAAATGGGTCGAAAACTAACAGCATTTTTCACGTACCTTTGTGGGTCAATACCAGTCAGCTACATGTAGCACTCGCTCAAGTCAAAAAGTCAAGATGTCCGAAGATGTTCGTCCCAAACATCTACGCACGTCGCACTCGGAAATCCCGCACATATAAGTATTGTACGTATAAGAGTATACGTACGCCACATGTTATGCACAAGAAAGGCCGGCCGGCAGCCCGAACTAGAAGTTGTTTACAGGATTGACAGCGCGTATAGTAGCGCGCGACGCACTTGTAACAACTGATTGAGTGCGCATTGCTAGTGTAAACATTGTGACGTCAGGTCGTGCATGTTAGTGAGAAATTAATGCACGCACACGTGACTCATTTCAGCGCTTCCAATTGGCTACATTCTTGAACCCATTTTATAACAAATAATAATGCAAACTTGATTACTGGGAGATAAATTCATCCCGTACCTGCGTGAGAATCGGAAAGTTCGTTACCAAATTGTTGTGAACGGAGAGGTGATACCTCAATTTAACTAGTAAAATGGTAAGACAGTCAATTTTGAAGAATGGTCTGATTTTCTACGCTAACAACAGGAAGCAGATGGGTCAGACGCCACGTCTCATCATGATCCAGTGGTGTATCTCCCTCCTATGTCTCTACGTCGTGTTCATCGTCGGGATCGACCAGACGCACTCGAGCACGGGGTGCACGGTGGTCGCCGCCCTCCTCCACTACTTCACCCTGGCGTCTGTGCTGTGGATGGGCGTAGAGGGCGCAAATCTCTACATTCTCCTGGTTCGTGTGCTGGACGTGCCCGCGACAAGACGGTTCATTCCGATCGCGTGCGCCGTCGCTTGGGGTAAGACACTTTAGTGTTTGTGGTGTGAAACCCTGTTGTCTGCTTATAACTGCCATTATCTTTTTCTTTCTAATTCTAGGAAGGTAAAGGTAAAGTCCCAGTACTAGTCTTATAACAGTCTATTAAGGGTTGAAAACACATTGTTAAGATGTCCTTTCTTGGTTTCGATACCCAATCACAGTCAACAAAGTGCATTGACATGCATCACATTAGAGTTTGATAATCAGCAAGATATTCTGGGAAGGACGGTGATGTGCAACTTCAGAGTTGCCAATTAAAGCTACAATGGAAAATTTAGTTTTGTTTATCGCTGTAACTATGCAATACGAATGAGTATTAGCAGTTCCAAACATTGTACAACAGAAATTACAGGGAAATGTGAGAACAATACCTGCTTAATTTTTAGAACACTGTTACAAAAATATCGTAGAAAGTTTCACTGTTCTCGTCATGTCTCTTTTATTAATTCATAGGTATCCCAATTGGGTTTGTGATGTTGGGAGTTTTCCATCGTGGTCCTGAGAAGTACAGAGAGGGGAGCTTGTAAGTTGAATATCAAGTTTCTCTGATTTTTTATTTCTTCAGGTGTTTTGCAAGGAGTCACTTAACTCTACACTTTATATCAAACATGTTCTTACATTATAACGAGGCCATCAGCCCAGTTAAGCTATGCTTATGCTGACGGTCTCCTGCTTCCTTTCTGTATGCAGTTGTATGCTGTATGCAGTAAATGTTTTACAATTATTTTGTTATGCATGTAGTATAAACTGCACTTTCATATTGATCCTTTGTCATTTGGTTATGTTTTGTTTAGATATGTCACACCCATGTCATTTATTTTGATTTGATTTGAGAAGCAGAATGAATACGAACGAACGAATTACTCAACTCTATAAGAGCGAGATACGAAACACACAACTATGACAAACACTATTGGAAAAAAAAAGTTAAGAAATGAAAGTACTGCACATGTCTTATATCAGTACTATCATTCAATATGCAATATTTTTCAATATTGACAGAAAGTGTAATATCGGTGGGATGTGAATCATCAAAGGAAACTTGCTTGTGTACTATTCCAGATAATAATATATTTTATAATGTCATTTTATTGCTAATGATTGTAATTATGATGTTTAATGTGTATGGCGTGTTTGATCTATGAGTGTTCTTACCATTAATTGGTTCGTTGTCGTCTGGTTTGAATCATGACACGCCTAAATGTTAGAACGTGATTTCTTTTCCCACATAAGCTGCTTCTTGTCTCGCGGTCCGCATTTCATCTACACACTCCTCCTTCCACTTGCGGTTGTACTGCTTGCCAACGTCGTCTGCTACGTGATTGTTATGAGGACCCTCATATGCTCGAGGTATGGTGTCGTTAGAAAACAGTACTTCATATAATTGACATCAGTGAATATAGAAAATACAATACATATATCAGAACATGATAATTTATGCCAAACGTGAATTTTTTAAATACGAAAAAGCGACAGAGAAGGCTCGCAATAAAATCCTTATTAAAATGGAGCCGGCGATTGTTTCCTAATAGTTCGGTTGCAGCTGTGACACACATGACACAAGGAAAATAGTTTAGCACAGTTCTCGAGTCTATCTATCTATCTATCTATCTATCTATCTATCTGTCTATCTATCTATCTATCTATCTATCTATCTATCTATCTATCTATCTTTCTATCTTTCTATCTGTCTATCTATCTAGATCTATCTATATATCTATCTATCTATCTATCTATCTATCTATATATCTATCTTTCTATCTATCTATCTATCTATCTATATAATATATATATCTATCTATCTATCTATCTTTCTATCTTTCTATCTATCTATCTATCTATCTAGATCTATCTATCTATATCTGTCTATCAACTGTCTGCATATCATACCATGGAACCAATAGTTCCGTGATCATGTCAATACCATTCAAATACGTACTATATGGATACATATAGATTGATGAGTAAATGATAAGTATAATAGATGTTATTTATAGAAAAGGGACACTGTAAATATGCATTCAGAAAAATGATTTTCGCAATATCTATATTTATTGTTTCTGCTGTCGTCCCGTCAGAGCGAAAATCCGAGTGATCAAGATGGAGAAGGGGAAGCTACACGACCTCGCCACGAGGCTGCAGCAAGCCCTGGCCATCGGTCTCCTCATGGGGCTCACCTGGCTCTTCGGCTTCTTTGCCATCGGCAAACTTGCGGCTGTTTTCGCCTGGCTCTTCTGCATCTGTAACTCGCTGCAGGGCGTCTGCATCTTCTTGCTCTTCTGCATTTTTCGGTAAGACTTTACTTGCTTCTCAATTGAAACCATGTTTTAGCCCATCAAGTGCAGGTAGAAAAGGAGGGGGGGGGGGGGGCGTCAGAAGTTCGTTATCACTAAATTTGTAAACCTATCTTTCACTGATTATCTTATTTTTTAGAAAAAATAAATGGAACATGTTCATTGATGTTAGATTAATTACTGGTGTGCATAATCGGAAAGAAATTTTGCAAATTGAAAGAGCAACAACAATTTTAGTCATCTAAAGTGTTGTTGCTTGAGGAATCCAAACTTTATAACCAAGAATATGAAGAACATGCAATTCTAGAATCTTCATCTGCCATATAAAATGTCTGAGTGAATGGTAAAAATTATTAGAGAAAACTATGCGATATACTACAGTAATGCAGTTTCTGTGATAATCTAACGGGCTTGCGTCCAATCAGACATCGTATTAATGTTTGTACCTCCACGTTCACCATGCACTGCGTCTTGTAGTGGTAATATAAGTCTTATGTTAAAACTGGTATAGGTCCTACTAGGACTACAAGACCGATCTACAAAGAATGTAAGATGATTATTTTAAGGATGTCTTTATTATGGGTTCAGTGCTAAATTGCAATCTACACGGGTTTAAATTTGACTTGAATAAGCACATTAATTTAACCGCGCAACAATATCAAAATTTGTGATAGTTAAAATACACCATTGTTCACATACCAGTGCCTTGAAGTCTTCGAAAAAAGAAAATCTGTTTGTTTTATCAGTTCACGCTACAGTTTCAGAGAATTTGTACGAACAAACAAATGAATATGCAAACTTTTTTCTTCTGTTACATGTCTTCATGCTGTTTTCCCTTCTCTTCCACTGTTTGTTCCTGTTTCTTCCTTTTTTCATGATTCTACTGATAGTCCGGAGCTGCGCAGGGCGTGGAAAAGACAGTGCTGTCCGTCACTCAAACTGCGCCCCCAGCGGCGCGGAACGGCCAAGAGCTCGGAGTTGGACAATCTGCGTTGCAGTCGCAGTACAAGTGTTCGGGAATCTTGCTTGCGGTCGACGACTGCCAGTGGGAACACGTGGAACCCCACGGGAAAACTGCACCGAGAGTTTTCCTCAGAGTCCACCTGTAACAGGACCCTTTCGGGATGAGAATAATCCCGCAGACTCACAATGTAGTCCCGTCATGGTACTCAGAAGGCTCAACGGCCGAACGTTATGAATGATAGCGAACGGTGTTCTGGATCCTAAAAAAAGTCTATCTGCGTTCTCGTAAAGTGAAGGTGGTTAGGGGCATTTGAGATGCCTAACGCTATGTTGTGAGCATGTGCCATTATGGGATAGGAAGTATCGATGTGAACCGGATGATGGAACAATCGACGTGTAATACTAGGGATTTTCACCATCCTGTTCGTACACAAGCGTCGACACTGTTCAACCAGGGTGTTGGCCTGTTGGTGGACCCTTTTCTTCTTCTTCGTATGCGGAGACATATATATCGTCTTTCCTTGCAATGAGGATCAATCTGAATGAACACTGTTCTCAGTTTATTGATGAGATACGTATTAATGCTGCTGGTTTTGTAATGAGTAAAAAAAATCATCATCAAAAGTGAACAGCTGTTTGATTGCAAATATAATGAGATGTGTTTAGCAGCGCAAAAGAGATGGCAAAGTATTTGCTTCATGAATACCTTTACGGTATTCATTTTATTTGGATTATGTCGCTCTTTATGTCGGTGTTATCGAGTCGAATGAGAATGCCGTTTGATTAGTTTGCTTGCTTCTCTTTGTACTTAACTGGATCCCGGGAAGATGGTGCTGACAATAATGCTTAGCCACAATGTGGAGAAGTTCGAACGTGGAGAATGGCTTGTAGCAAATTGCTCAGGGCAGAAAGATGAAACTTTGTTCTTTCATTTCATGTCACTCTTCGTGCCCCGTGATATGTATTTCCCATCTGTAGACAGTATATGAAGGAGCACTGAATTCTTGATTCAATGGACTTCGGTTCCTGAAAGCAAAATGACTCTTGGGAATATTCCTCATCCTTTCCCGAGAGACTGTTTCGAAACGATCTTGAAAATAAAGCACGGAGCATTATTCAACCAAAATCTATATAAGGAGTGTTGAAAGTGACGCAAGTGTGATGTTGGACTCTTTGGGAACGGTTTCGATTTTTATACTGATTTATGTAAATAATATTTGTGTATTTATTCGAGAAACCAGCTTCCCCGAAGATGCAAATCTTTCTCTTAGCGTTGATTGATCACCACACCCAATGTCACATATGTGAAATACCTTGCCTTACCGCGAATGGTGTTCACGCATGCACAATACTAGATACAGCCAAAGGGAACAGGCGTTATTCCGCCTTAAAGCTTGCATCTTCATTCGTCCAAAGAATTAACCACCTGAGACCGGAAACATCGGGGTTTCTGCTGAGAGGATATCCGGGGACTTACAGAATTTATAGAGCCGGTTAATCCGATCTCTCTCATGCTTGTTGTCACATTACTACGATTCGCATACTAGAAATGTTGTTCAAACTCTTCGACATGGTTCACAAGCAGCTCTCTGCAGTTCGACGTGAATCGCCCGAACTTGAACAAACTTACTGCGTTATCGATTCGAGGGATGACTCAATTACATGAGATATTGGTGTTGTTTGCTCTCATGCCAAGGAAATAAATCTATATCCAGGGCTCAACATAAGTGGTGGACGGTGGCCCGGACCACTTAACAATTTATGTCTGGCCACCATTAAAAAAATCTCTTTATGGTTTGTTTGGGCAACTGAGACTCAAAATGGATCATTGCATTTGTTTCTGTTTCGGGCCACCAAAATATCACATTTCAAGATTTTAGTGGTCGAACGGGCCTCAAGAGGAAAAGAAAGTTAGTGTCGAGCCCTTCTATATCTACATCTATAATTATCTTTCTGTTTTTATTATAAAAATTATATAATTTCATTTGCTTTGCTTTCAAAATTATTATATACAAGAATGTATATTTTGTGTGAACTATTTCTGCGTAATTTATTTTGTTTATACTATGAGATAAGATGGACACCAATACACTGTATATCTTTTTCTAAAATGTACATGTCTGCAAAGGTCCTTCTGATTAATTTGCTACACAAGTACAAGAGAGTGGTAACGTAGTAATCAACACTTTTCTTGATGATCAAATATGTAAAAATGTGCCAAATATATACCCAATGCAAGCTGTGAATATCTATTAAATCGAGTAGTTCCAAAACCAAGGGTGTTCATGCAGCTCCTATATAGCTCTCGAGTTTTGTGAATTTTCTGGAATATTATTGTTAGATCACGTATTTTATCTATTTCCAAATACTGTGTATTTATTTATTCACTTCTTATTCATTCATTTGTGCTTTTATCAATCAAATAATTAATTATTATTCCATCGATTTGCTTGACTTACTCCTGCGTTTGCCGAATAGATTATTATTTGATATAATCACTTATTTTCTCTGAATTTGCTTGGTTGTTACCTATTGTTATCTCTTGATTTATTTCAATTATTCCTGAGTTTACACTGAAAAAGAATAACGAGTGTTGACATAGTACACGCAATCAGTAAGCTTCGATGAAAATACATGTAATTAATCCACTCAGTTCATATATCAGGTGTCAGGTTGTTATTAGCACCGAGGACTGGAGCAATTACAATTCAGGGGCGGATCCAGGGAGGACCGCAACCGGCGCACGCCCCCCCCCCCTTTATTTTTTGTTGAAACAAAAGAAACAAAAAGAAAAAAATGGGGGGAGGGGTGCGTGCGCCCCCCTTTAATTTTGTAAACACGCCCCCTCTTTACGGAATTCCTTGATCCGCCCCTGCAATTATTATTTTCTAGATGGAGTCATTGTAAGAGACGGTAAGCCTTTTTCATATGCGAAGAGTATTTCGCACTGAGCTTAATTACACATTGCACACTTCCGATTTCTTACCTCTGTTAGGGTTTTTTTTTTTTTAAATTAGAATAGATTCTTTTTGGTTCAATCTTTATATATATATATATATATATATATATATATATTCTATTTTTTTATATTCTTTTTTTTTGGGGGGGGGGTTGTATAAGCATCATGCCTGTTTCAATCATGTTAATCGTGTGACTGCAAGAATACTGCTCTCCTGTGCACAACAGCATTCGTGAACATATCTTGCAATAACGGTGCTCTAATAGATTATAAATGATTGAACCGCATCCATGAAATCTCTTAATGCATGTGATGACAAGCATACATTCCATTCACATAAAATGGCAGAGCTCGCTCAGAGGTTATCGTGTCTTTTCTTTTTCTTTTTTTTCTGAAGATATATCGTAATAAGCCCCACGCCTAATTGCCTGTTGGTGTCAACGCGAAAGAGTCCACCGGAATGACTAATTGTACAGACCTGATTATTTCTCCTTGCTGAGCGTGTGTAACATCATCGCTTTTGTTCCCACGTTCCTGTTCAGGTTTCGTCCCTCCAAATAGTAAATGTGATTTTAATACCAATGGATATCAGTTGTATTGAAGTTAAATCTTACGCCGTCTCAAGAAACAAGACCGCCGTCAAGGGTATGCGCGTGTGTGCGTGTGTGAGCGAGCGTCTGTGTGTGTTTGTGTGTGTGTCTCTCTGTCGGTCTTTGGAGAATACAATATTGTACAAGGACGCATCGTATTACCCATTGTCGTATTCCAGTAACGGTCAATATTTAGCCTTCATATTCAAAAAGAATAAGATAATGTTCAAGTGTGCAAGTATTGATTGCGGTCATTGAACTGAACAACCTGTCGTTGTTTCGGCTATGGCGGAGTGTCATATTTGGCCTTGGACACAATGCGAATGTTCTTGTCAGATTCAGAAGGGGAAAATAGAATTGACTCCTCTCACTAATTTACGAATAGCACCATGAACGCCAAAGCTCAAGGAGAAAGTAAGAGAATATGAACGCAAAATAACGGCATCAGAAAATAATGCAACACAGTGACAGTAAACAAAGCAAACTAATCAACAACAACATATTTCAAATCCAAACTAAACTGAAAAACCCAAGTCGAAACTCACACTGCATCATAGCCAGCCTAAGTGAAAAAAAAATGTGGTAATGATAACGTAAATTTGCTGTTATGCTTCTCTAAGTTGCACAAAACAATGCGAAGCGGACAATAAAGGAAAATGTCGTTTCCCCGTAATGATCGATTGAACATGAAAACTGAGAGGAAAGAATGTTAACATCGATTTCGTCCTTTTTGTTTCTTCATTTCCCATGGGATGGAGAGATAGATGTGTGATGAAGAAAGAGAGAGGGAGAGAGAGGGAGAGAGAGGGGGAGAGAGGGAGAGAGAGAGAGAGAGAGGGGTGGGGAGGGAGAGAGAGAGAGGGGGGGGGGAGTGGTAAGGAGAGGGGAGGGAAAAGTTAGAGGATTCGTCCCAGACAAACCCAATAACAAATACATATACAACTGTAAAATTCCACTTGTTACAACCATCTCTCGATTCTTATGCCTACTATTACTACTACCACATGTAGCCTACTACTACTTCTTTTACTTCTTCTTCTACTTCTACTTCTACTACTACTACTACCACTACTACTACTCCTATTTTTACTTCTACGTTTGCTTGTATTATACTACTTCTACTTCTACCACTATACTACTACTTCTACTTCTGTTATTACTTCTACCACTACTACTACTACTACTACTACTACTACTACTACTACTACTACTACTACTACTACACTACTACTACTTCTACTACTGCACTACTACTACCTACCATATCTCACTGCCACCACCACCACTACTCATACTACTACTACTACTACTGCTGCTTTTTTTATAACTACTACTTTGAATTTTATTTTACGGCAATAGGACCTACTGGTAGGTGAAAAAAAGTGTATGGGAAAATAAATCGATATATAGCCACTGCTTTATCTTTGAGGTGTCATGCTATTAGATACGATCCAACGGAATTGTCAATTCAATTACATGGTGAAACACTCGCTCTAGAGGCGAGACCGTTTCGTATCAACCGATGAGGAAGAGGCAAATACATCCAATGTTTTCGTCGGTCCAACAAGTAAACCAAAAACGCAGGCGATATATCGATCCGGTCATCAAATCTCTACTCTCCGAGACTTATGAGTTTCGATTTGACGTCACTCAACGAGTCAAGCCATTGTCAAGCCGACCAGGCACATCGTATACATACTAACCTACGCTCAATAATTACTTTTCCTTCTTCTTCTTCTTCTTCTTCCGTCATGCATGTTGACAGCGAAGTCATTGCATCGTAGCTTCTGAGCAAACACTGTTTTTCCATCCGAAATTTCTTGACACACACTATGAAAGCCGATGGACTAATTTCTCGCACCAGATACTCAAAATGTGTGCATTACTTGTTTTGACATGTTTGGGAAATTTGCCTGATTTATTGAATCGAAGCAACCTGTCATTTTCGACCAGTGATTCCAGTGATAATGTTTTTTAGTATGTATATACATGATTTTCCACAAACATGTTCTACCAACGTGACCAAGGTAGACGTTGCAGCTTATTATATCACATGGCACAATACATGTACGTCTTTATATAATTGTGTAATATTTATTTATCATAACAATATTGCCCTTCCAAAGGTGTAATATAACACTTGACATCCCTACGGAAGTTGTATTTCCCTCATATGACTATATTTTCCCAAAGCGCGCAACACTGTGGCAAAAAATATTGTTTTATAGGGAAAATATAACTCCAAGGGGACTGTGAATGTCAAATATTATATTACAATCATGATAGACAAGGCAATGTGTTATATTAATTATCATAGTCTACACAATACAATTATCATTTCATTTTAGCCCCGTCGAAAGGCTGCAGTCAAATTCTTGGTTTACCCGACGTGACGTCATTGCTCGCACAACATAACATTTATATTAACTGACGTGATATCACTCCTCACTATGTTACGATTTCGATCCTCGCTGCATTATAGACACTTGATTGTTTCACTGTACAGTACTTTTATTGAAACCATTTACTATAATTTATTAATCAATCTATAGAATATATTATGATTATGATATGAGGTATGGTAGAATATAAAATCATTATCATAATACAATATGTCGCATCATATCACATCATTTCATATCATATAGATATAGTATAATTTATCATGAGGTAATAATACATCATAACATATACTTATACATACACATAATCAACTCTTACAAGAAGACATTCATAATTTCTCATGTACATGATGACACCAAAATATAATAATGTTAGGCAACAAGAATTTATTTTCACCTTTAACATAACATTTTTAGAGCACTGGTGATACCAACTGACAGTTTATGAAATCGTTTATCCATAATGCTAGCATGAGATGCGTAACATAGAGCTATCTTTATCATACGACATCTTGAAGATTATTATAGATCTCTATAGCAGATGTTCCTCAAACTTGAGATGGGATGACCTGTGCAGTGACCAGTAAGCTGATTGTTCGAGAGAAAGAAAGAAATAGATAGAGAAATAGATCAGAGAAATAGATAGAGAGATAGAAGGAGATGCAGCGAGAAAAGAGAGACAGAGGGGAAAGATAAAGAGAAAGGGGGACTGTTTGCAGTATGAAATGAAAGGACCGAAGTGTAAAACTATGTCATTACCAGGGCCGGCGCACTGTTTTCAAAAGTGTGGGGGCCCACTTCCGGGTTTCAAGCAAAAAAAAAAAAAAAAAAAAGAAGAAGAAGAAAAAAAAAAGGTCCTCAGCTCATCTCTACCCGTCCACTTCCGGGTTTCTTCAGCTGACAAGCAAAAAAAAAAAAAAAAAAAAAAAAGGTCCTCAGCTCATTCTCTCCCCTCCCATTGTAGTGCCTCTTACGTACTTCCGGGCTGAAAAAAGTGTGGGGGCCCAAAGTGATGACACCTTATGTATTCCTTATGTATTCCTTTGTATTCCTTTGCACAAAAAGTGTGGGGGCCCCAGCCCCCACGGCCCCCACGGCTGCGCCGCCCCTGATTACTATCTCATTATTCCAACACAACAATCAGGATTCTAGTGAAAAGAGGATGTCCTCCATAGCAGATCAGCAGATTGGATATTAAGGCCGTGTCACACCACTACACGGGCTTGTGGCGAGGAGGTAGTTTCCAGCACGTAGAAGATTTTCAGCGGGCGAACAAGAATGTTTGCAATTTTCATTCATGCCTTGTCATACCGTACGGGGGAACTTCTGCGGCTTGACTTGCGGGGAAACAAATTTACTACCCGGAGCTCTCCGCAGTTGGTCCGCACCTGACAGTATCTAGCGCGTAGTTGCCCGGAGGTGCTCACGCAAGTCCGATTTAACCGCAGCCAAGTTTTGAGCATGACCAAAACTTTTTCCGGGTGAGTCGCGGGAATGCCCGTAGAGGTCCACGCAGAACGCCAGTAGGAGACCCTTAGCGGCAGTACTTCCCAGGCAATTCTCACGAAGGTACTTCGCAGTCCAGTATGCAGCCAAGATAATGAAATTCTGTGGGATTTCAGCCATTCCATTAGAGGAATTCCTTCACTGAGTTGTCAGCCCCCACGCGACTGGTACAAAGGTCACACAGTATACTCGCAAGTATATCGCGTCCAGCAAGTAAGACACATGCGCTGACTCGCTCAAATCCTTTTCCGCCCTCAGGAATGTCCGGTATGCTAGAAAATCCCTACACGTAACAAGCCCGAGTAGCTTGCCCGGAAAGGTGTGACAGGGCCTAAACGCGGCTGCGGGTAAAAAAAAAATATGCGTGCGCACCTCCGGGCGACTACTTTTGAGATACATGCTAGGTACTGTCATGTGCGGATCATCTACGGGGACCTCCGGGTAGTCAAAATTGTTCTTTGCAAGTCGCACGCAAGGCTGGTGTGACACGGCCTTTAGTGAATAATGCCAACAGTCCTCTGCATGCGAATGATGCAGAATGAAATCAAATACTTACCGGTTACGAAATGTTGCCTCCTGATCAAATACAGCGAATGTTATTATTTTGTTTATTCTTTCTCAGGATGTACTCCCTTTCTGCCCAAAGAAACATTTTAGAATTTCATGTAGTTAAGCGTAAAATTTCATGATTCATATGATAACACAGGTATAATCAGCTGAAGAAACTAACAGACAATATACAGACAGACAAAAGATAGCTGGCTAGGGATATACAAATAGATTGATGATTAGACAAAGAGATAGATTAACAAGTAAGTAGATGGAGAAAGAAAGGTAGGAAGAAATTATAAAAGAAAAGGACAGATGGTTGGGACACGAAAAACGTCACCAGTAAACTTAGACAAATGGGATGATAATCATACACGATGTTATATAGATACGCAAATAATTGAGGGATCGAGGGATATGGGTTGAAGTACAGATAGAAGAGATAATGACAGATGGGTAACGAAACACTCAGAAGTTCATAGAGAGGACAAGGAAAGTGGTGTTAACGATCTTACAATATGATAGGTCAAAAAGAAGACAACATTGAGATGAATAGAAAACAAGTAAAAAATATCGATTAAGGTCACGGGTGCACAAGACGGCACGAAACTGTTGTATCGCGTCCTTGTGTAACTTCGATGTTCGTCCGCAAGGTCGCTCCATCACTGTCCACTACCAGCTGAGAACATCCGGGCTGGTCAGTCCGGTCAACTTTAACATGAAAACAAACAACCGTGAACAATAGGAGACATACGTGGTGACTTAATTGTTATTACCCGAGCAAGCGGAGACAAATCTGCGAGGACCTTTTCAACGCCCTTCTACATGTCGTAGCGCATGGTATTGAATGTTTCGTGCGACGGTCGCGCTCCGGCGGACACAGTGAATGACGCCGACGGCGAGAGGGAGGGGAGAACAGAAGGATTGTTACGTCGTGAAGGTGAAGGTGGGGGACAAAACACAGTTCATAAAAGCTGCTTCGAAGAAGACATGACAAGATAAACGATTGGAGCGTCACTGTGAGCGTCGGAATCCGCTTAAGTACATGTACCACCTCTGTAAATGCGTCACTACTACAGACTCCACAGTTCTTAAACATCGCTACAGAAAGATCACCCTCGAAGACAAGAAATGAACATCGCATTCTAAAGATATCAAACGTCTTAACTCATGAACGTTCTCCGCGATCTATTCATATTCCTGCATCCGATTAATTTGTCTCGCATGTTCACTTGGTTATCAGAAAACCATCTATCTGGAAGTCTGGCGAAAAAGGAACCCATCCAGTGTACAATCCACAACCCTGAAAGGTAAGTTTACCTATATTTGGGTAAGAATGGCGTTATGTACTATAACACCAGAGAAATAGAATGACATTACAGACCATGGTGTGTAAACAGCAAAGGTGGATTATACGTTTATAGAAATATGAGGAGGAGGAGGGGGAGGAGGAGGAGGAGGAGGAGGGGGAGAATGAGAATTGAAAGAGTAACATTAAGGATAAGAAATAGAAATAACAACAATATACCGATAGTAGTTAGTAGAAATATAGTAGAAGTAGTAGTATGGGAGTATTTAGTAGAAGTACATTGTATAGTAGTAGAAGTAATAATAATAATAGTAGTAGTAGTACAACGTGTAGTAGTAGTAGTAGTAGTAGTAGCAGTAGCAGTGTAATAGTAGTAGTAGTAGTAGTAGTAGTAGTAGTAGTAGTAGCAATGTAATAGTAGTAGTAATAGAAGTGATGATAAAAATGTCATTCATGGTCATGATAAGTAATGTCTACCTATAGTAGAAGACGTATTGGAGGAAAAGAATAAAAAACAAAGAAAAAGAAAGTAAAGGAGAGAGTCTGTATCATTGATAATGTCTCTGCTCATTTTTTCAATACTTTTTACAAACAGGTTAAATCAATGTGGCTGTGCACTTTCGAAATGTTTGAAAAGTCTGTATCAGACCAAAAAAACATTTTTTTTTTTTCCAGTCTTGAATTGTTTTTATTTCCTTTCTTTCTGACTTTTTAAAAACCGGTTAAATTATTGCGATGGTGACTAACGACACTTTTCTAAATGTTTGACAAGTCTATATAAGACCAAAAAAAATAAGTATAAAATTGTGTTCCTTTCCTTTTCTTTCCTTTTTTCCATTTAGGATTGTCTGTTTCACATTGCATTATAAGAAAATATAAATCATAAGACAATAATAACAACAACATAGAATTACCTGTCTCATCTTCATAATTGATCCTAAAAAGTACTCAAATGTCCTTTCCTCAAGAGAATTCATCAATATGATATTTTCTTTTTCTGTGAAACGAGGAGATTTGGAGGGATCGCATTTGTTTAGTATGTTAGTTTCACGATCCCTTCAGTCACGCTTTCTGTACCGGAATAAATTTTACTCCTTCCATAAAGTAACGACAGTAACGACCCTCTCAAAAGAAAGAAAGAAAGTAAGAAGAAAATGCTTTCAAACTCTCACGTCTTGTTGACTTAACTTCTTAAGTACGAGAAAAGGAATATTCCTTGTAAGGTATTTGTCATTGTCCTGGGTATACTCTAAAAGAGTTTGACCAAATTCAACGACTCTCCTGGGGAAAAAAAATGGACGAAGTCTTAGAAGTACAGTCGTACGTGTTATCCACAAGGGATTAGACTTGCACAAAAAGGAAGAAAGAAAAAGTGTCAGAACTACGTTTTGCCATGGAGGTACTATACACTCCATAGTTTTACACTCATTATTTTCGTAGTGTGAGCATGGAACTAATATATACCAGGGACAAGGGAGGTGGCCATCTCCCTGTATATACGGAGTGGCTCCATCGTGTGAGGAACCCAAGCTATCTGCGAAGGGGGGAAAGACTAGTATCATTTTAGACCCCAGAAGCAATACCACTGACTGACATTGCTCTAGGGTGCGACTCAGTTATAATTGTGTTTGTTGAGGAGTTGAGGAACTGCAAATGATTGCACCCGGCCTACACGTGAGACTGCTTCCATTTCACTATACAGGGATTCTGCAGGGGCGTCACCAGCTTTTTTTCAAGGGGGGTGCGTTTTGACACTAAATGTTTACGAGATTTTTTGGACAGACATTTGGAATATAGGAAGCTCTCAATCCCTAGACTTTTACTGTTTTTTGAGGGAAACCAAGCGGGGAAAGGGCACCGGCGTAGCTAGGATTTCATCTTGGGGGTGGGTGGGGTGGGGGGGGGGGGGTGGGGTTAGTATGCGAGGGAGCGAGCAAGGGTGTGGAAGTGCCGGAGGGGGTTGTACCCCCTATAAATGGATTATGGAATGACGGTGTGAAACGACAAATTACTGGCAGCGATATCAGGAGAATGGCATAACGACTCCATGCGAGCGAGCGGAGCGAGCGAGCTTGAAATCTTTGACATTTTACAGTCCGAAAACTGCCGTTTGCAGCCATATTTTTTTGCTTTGTAAATTAGGGGGGGGGGGGCGCACCGGGCGCAGCTGCTTGCAATTACTGGCAGCAACATCAGGTGAATGGCATAATAATTAAATGCGAGCGAGCGAAGAGAGCGAGCTTGGAAATTTTGACATTTTACAGTCCAAAAACTGCCGTTTGTAGCCATATTTTTTTGCTTTGGAAATTAAGGGGGGCGCACTGAGCGCAACTGCCGGTAATTACTGGCAGCAACATCAGGAGAATGGCATAACAATTAAATGCGAGCGAGCGAAGAGAGCGAGCTTGAAATTTTTGACATTTTGCAGTCCAAAAACTGCCATTTGGAGCCATATTTTTTTGCTTTGGAAATTAAGGGGGGCGCATCGGGCGCAACTGCTGGCAATTACTGGCAGCAACATCAGGTGAATGGCATAACAATTACATGCGAGCGAGCGGAACGAGCGAGCTTGAAAATTGTACATTTTACAGTCCAAAAACTGCTGTTCTTAGCCATATTTTTTCGCTTTGGAAATTAAGGGGGGGAGGGGCACCGGGCCGAACTGCTGGCAATTACTGGCAGCAACATCAGGTGAATTGCATAACGATTAAATGCGAGCGAGCGAAGAGAGCGAGCTTGAAAATTTTACATTTTACAGTCCAAAAACTGCCGTTCTTAGCCATATTTTTTCGCTTTGGAAATTAAGGGGGAGGGGCACCGGGCGGAAGTGCTGGCAATTACTGGCAGCAACATCGGGTGAATTGCATAACGATTAAATGCGAGCGGGCGAAGAGAGCGAGCTTTAAAATTTTACATTTTACAGTCCCAAAACTGCCGTTCTTAGCCATATTTTTTCGCTTTGGAAATTAAGGGGGGGGGGGGGGGGCGCACCGGGCGCAACTGCAGGCAATTACTGGCAGCAACATCAGAAGAATGGCATAAAGATTAAATGCAAGGGAACGGAGCGAGCGAGCTTTAAAATTTTGACATTTTTACAGTCCCCAAACTGCCGTTTGTAGCTATATTTTTTCGCTTTGGAAATTAAGGGGGGGGGGGGCGCACCGGGCGCATATGCCGGCAATTACTGGCAGCAACTTCAGGAAAATGGCATTACGACTAAATGCGAGCGAGAGGAGCAAGCGAGCTTGAAAATTTTGACATTTTACTGTCCAAAAACTGCCGTTTGAAGCTATATTATTTTTTTGTTTTCGCTTTGGAAATTAAGGGGGGGGGGGGCGCCCGGTGCGCCCCTCCCACTGGATCCTCCACTGGTAGTCAAGAGTGTGGGTTTATGTTCATGACTGGGGGAGGTATGACCAGCGAGGTGGCGTCGAAGTGACAACAAGCGGGGAAAGGATGTCCAAAATCTGCACTTTAGAGCGTCCCCTAAAATAATTGTGCGTGTTTGTTTATGTGTGTATATTATATACCTAGAAAAGTTAGGAATTAGCCCAGGTCAAGTCTTTTTGAACAATGTTTCACACTATTATACCCATTTAATTATGGTTAAAAGAAATCATAGAAAAATATCTTATTTCTTGATCACCCTTTCATTCAAAAGCAGTTTACTAACACTTGAACTACTATTTCGGTAAGTCTTTTGTTTTTTTAACCAGCGGATTGGGAGGGGGGGCGCACCCCCCCCCCCCCCCCCCCCCCTCCGTAGGTACCCCACTGCTTTTGGGTGAAATGATTGGACAGATTTCTAGAATTCTAACAAAAAAGCAAGAAAATCTTTTCATCGCGGGAATTATGATTATGATGTTTTTAATGAGGCTAAGGCTCGCTCTTGGGTTGGCAATATGGATTGGTCAGAAGTAACGTACATAGTCCCTACATACTTGTAAGTAGCACACGTACATGCAAACGTGTATAAGTGCTCCGTATCGTACGGATGTACAGTACAGTCGATAAATAGTAAACACTGTAGAATACTAATAGATATGTATAAAATCAGTGCTGCCAGAACCAGGGGTGCGAATTGATTTTAGTGTGTGTGTGTGTGTGTGTGTGTGTGTGTGTGTGTGTGTGTGTGTGTGTGTGTGTGTGTGTGTGTGTGTCCCTGGTGCAAAATATTTTTAAAAAAATAGAAAAGAATAATCATTTAGCGTCCGGCGTTGAGGTCGCTCGCAGACTGATTTTTTTTTTTTTTTTTTTTTTTAAGGATCTGAAGGGGGGTGCGTTCGCACCCAACGCACCCCCCCTGGTGACGCCCATGGATTCTGGCTTTTACTATAGTTAACATTAGGTGTTTTCAAAGCAGAGACGATACTATCAAAATGGTAAAGATTCGGCTGTAATGTTTTCTATAATATATCAGCGACCTGGCTAAAAAAAGCTTTCTGCATAAGAAATGTCTGGAATATGATATACCTGCTTAGTATGGTCATATAAGACAGTGCATGACATATTGTGTTCACCGCTTAATACTGAAACTTTATTAGTTGAGACTAAAATACTTGCCGAGCTGGTGTGTGTTTTTGCGCATACTGTATTTATGTGTATTTGTGTATGTTCGTGTTAACGTATATTCAGATTCGAGTATGTAGGCAACTAAAAGCTGTTGCCTACCAACCCCTGGCCATAAAATGGTTATCAGCTCACGAAGAAACAAAGCAGTGAGCTATGTAGCACATGAATGCTGATCTTTGCTTAGCCTGCGCTGAGACCCATCGACAACCACTTTACCTGGGCTGTGGGTAAACTCGAGCTATTTGCTCAGCAATAATACTTTCTATCTCGAATTGTCTACGTCACACAGTGCAAATAGTACACATCGCTCCATTGTCGCATTTTCGCAGAAAATGACGCAAAAAATGATTCACGACGTCTCCAACTGTATGGACATGAATCCACCGTATCGTCAAGAAGCACTCTTTTGTTAAGGTATGGTCAAGGTCCATTAAGGGATTATAGAATTGAGCGTCCACTTCCGTCCGGCAAATGACACTCTACAGTTAAGGAATCCCTCTCCTTTCAATCATCCTTTTTTTCAACTTTTCTACTGATGGATATCTCACAAAACTCTCCTTCTCCATCTTTTTCTCCTTCCCTCGCTCCTCCGCTATTCCCTCGTCACCTCTCCCTGTCCCTCCCTCCCTCCCTCTCTCTTCTACACTAACATCTATTCTTCTATCTCTTTCCTTCCACATCTATAATACTCGTATACACTATAGATTCTCATTCTTCTACCTCCATCTATTTCTCTGTCTCTCTCACTTTTACTTTCTTTCTTTCTTTCCTTATTTTCCCCTCTTATTTTCCTCACTAACTCTCTCCTCTCTCTCTCTCTCTCTCTCTCTCTCTCTCCCTCTTTCTTTGTCTGTCTCTGTCTCTTTCTCTATATTGCATCTTTCAAGTTGCCTTTTTTTTTTCTTTTTTTTTTGCATGTTCGCGTGCGACTTTGCGCCCTCCGCTCTTGTTACATAATCGTTGTATCTATTCTGCCCAATCTGCATTTGTACGTCTTCGTGCCTTTTAATAGCCCTCTCCTTCAAACTCCTTATGGACGCATGTCGGCCGTGGCCACTTAATTCTGTTCCACCGAGCAAATCTACAAGGAGAAAAACAAGACAAGACAAACAACGAAAAACCCGAAACAAAGACAACAACGTATATCATGACAGTAAAGGAACATTCCGATCGAGTCTCTTTTGAGTGGTAAAACATCCCCTCGAGTGTCGAGAGCCCGGGATTGAGTCCCATCGACACAGTGATCGATGGGCTAAGCTAGAGCAACAAGGAACAAACAGGATGCTACTTTGGGGACAACGGACGATTGCAAACAAGCAGAGTTGATAATATCGGCATCGACAAAAAGACCAATCAGTGAAATATTGATCATCCTTAGCTGAAGATATAGTCACTGCGACCAATATCATCGTTTTATTAACATAGTTGTTCTTTTTGTGATTATGAAGTGATATGAATATGACAATAACGATAAAATACTACTATTTTGCCATTACTGTCCTTAATGTAGTTGTTATCACATTGCATCACAATTATTATCTATATCATTATCATCTGTGTTTCATAGTCATTGTTATTGTCATCAGTAGTATCATTAGTTTTATTCTGCGTGATTTATTGTTGATGATAAGAAATCGTTAGACTTTATGAAAAGGAAAGAAGGAGAAAAGGCTCAAAGACAATAAAAGATGTCATGAAAGTTCAAGACAGAAATATGAATACAAACCGAGATAGATCTCTTCGCAGAAAGACGGTTGGATGCGCATTCATAGTATTGTAGAGCTAAGAGGTGCAAAACGCTGAATTGAGGTAAACACTTTTAGAGAGAGAGGGAGAGAGAAGGGGGGGGGGGACTGTTTGGTGCTGACAATTTGAAACGTGTCACTCACAGTTGCCCGGTTTGATAAACGAAACAAACAAACAAAAATCCAAAAATGGCATTACAGTTGCTCTCTGAACCGCTGAATGAATATGAATTGAATACAGAGAGTAAAAAACCGACACAGTCGAAACTACGAATTCCGACAACGGACAGATTTGACCTGAGTTGACTCAAAAGCCGAGCAGGTTTCCATGGCAACTACAAGCCAGGTTCTCGTACAACTTGCACCACCGCTGTGTTGTTCTTCCGTTCAATTTGGAGAAAAACATGTGGTTTGAATTCGTTGTCGATGAGATATATTTGCGGTTGTCTTGATAGAATATTCTGTTATTGTCTAAACATCGCACTTGAAGGAAAGTATATTATTTTGTAGCACGTGCAAAGCACAGTTGGATGACATTGGTCGGCTACTTTGTCCCCGCATTCAAACGCCAGTTGCCTGCCTACTTTGTCCGGTTCGTCAGCCCGTGACCCCAGTTCTCGCACCCTATGTCCCCTTGGGCGGATCCCACCAACAAAATTCTAGTTGTACCGTTTTACTGGACCATTCCTTCACGTACCCCTGTCACCGTTCCACTCCGTTCCCGGACGCAGCAGTCTGGTCGCAGAGGTTTATTCCAAGACAACCCGCTTGCAAGGTGACTGCGGCATTGCGTGTCAGTACCTCGTTGAACATGGGTATAAACAGCTGCAAGTCGACTCCACCGATAAAGGAATAACTTTTAAGATTCAAGTACTTCAAGAATCGAATTCGCTGTGGTAAATGCTTCCTATGATATGATATCAAACCCTCTTTGTCAGTGAGCGAGGAGTTACCGGTGAATTAAGTGATTGCAATCACTGACACGGACTTTTCTAAGATCGACGTAGCTGACATTTTGCGAGGCATTTGTGGCTTGTTAATGGATTTGTTGCCGAGTTTAACGACCAGTCAGGTTGCAGGATGACGGTGAACAACTTTATAAAGTGACGCGAAAATATCTTCGGGAAAACAAAACTTTGTTTGAGGAAGACTGACGTTACGAAAGACGTCATGGTAAGATTATATATGCATTTCACGCTGCTGCCATAATATTTGTCTCATATTTTCCTCATCATCATATCCGAGGGCACATATACTTGCAACATGAGTTTGTTTTTACCACGCATTTCACAAGATGTCTACAAAGCAAACACAGATCAAGTGTCAAAGTACATTGTTCATTATTGTTTGCTTGATTCATTCTTTAGGAACAATGCAACGATCATTTTATAGTTTTATGTTGTATTCAGTCGCAGATAACACTTATTTCAGATGTCAAGGGGCTATCGTGTACAGATGCCTAAAATTCATGATTTGATGTTTTCACATTGCTGATTGCGCGAACATTCGAAACCATAATTCTGTCTGTGACGTATTTATCATACTCTTTCTTCTCTCCGTTTTGGTTACGTTTGAGGCGCATCGCGACCAGCCCCGTTGGCATGTCCAATTGTGTTTGCACAACTCGTTTCCACAAAACTTTGCAAAACTGTCTTTTGAATATATTTCCCCGACAATAAAGACATACTTCGCAGTAAACAACTGAATGCTAGCGAATGGAATATGTGAATTGCTTGTTTGTTGTCCGTTTCAAAGAGAATAATAGGCAGCGAGTGAAAACCTAACATCGGAAAACAAGACTATAAAGTCGCGGTGTATTATAGTACGTAGACATAGATGTACTCCAAAGGGAATATTTATTAGTAGGCGAATTCTATGGCACTAAATGTGGTGGATCAGTCACAGGGTTTAACTGGTGTATTCTCTCTGAGGAGAATCACAACGCTGCAAAGATTTGAGGATAAGGTGTAATACTGTAACAAGCACTTGTAAAATCCGCCTTGTGGATTTTCGTCTTGCCTTTTG
>NW_027271984.1:230000-285000 GCF_040938485.1 Diadema antillarum | reverse complement strand
ATGGAACTGTTAGAGCATGAACAACAACATGGACTAGAAAAGAAATCATCTACTGCACAGCATATCCTTAATCATTATGTTTTTCCTCTCATTCATGTGATTATTTCATATATTTTATCAACCAACCAAATAGGCCACATGTGTGTGCGCATATTGCTACTTCGTGCCCGGAGGCTTTAGAACATATTTTGACAATCAGTCGCTACAAAGGGAGCGAATTTTAGTTTGAATATTTCGTTTGAGGTGATGACAGACACAAGCTTGAAAACCTAATGCCGATAAATTCTGTCGTTTGCAATGTGGTTACATATAAAAGAATACAATATACCTTTTACACGGAGGAAGAAATAAAGAACTCGTCAAATTACTCCGTCATTTTTTTATTCAATCTTTCCTTTCTCAAATGAACTTTGAATTTGTCAAGATGTTACGGTTAAAGTGTACTAGAAAAGTCGATTAGCCCTCTAAATTGTGTTATGCGAAAACCCCTCTGTCCATCCCCTTAAAGGCTGATATTGTAACCCTTTGTAACTTCCTACAAATTTTATACGATTAAATGGTTAACCCTCGTAAAGTGAGAAACCAGGAGTTGACTGCCTAGATCGTCCTTTTTAATAGATTATGCTTACAAGTATTATTAGATTAAAGTTTAGTGACCAATCATGATTATGGATATCATTTCGGCAACATTTTTCAGCTATATAATGAATTATGCTTACAGGTATTACTATGCTAAACTTTAGTGACCAATTATAACTATGGATATTATTCCGGCAGCATTACCAGCTATCATTATATTCTAAATCCTCATGAATATTATCAGAAAGATACAACATGCTGTATTGTTGACTTCAGGTGCGATATATAAATGGTGTTCTTCTTAACGTTGTACTTGCTACTATACAGTTAGCTGTCCCTTGTCCTCATTATAACAAAAGGAAAAATACCGCATATCACTATATTTTATATTTACGCCTGCATCATGCAATGATTATACGAGTGGATATATATTTTTTGTTGTTGTATTTTCTTTTTACCATTAAAACCAATCAAAAATAACTACAAATACTGTCTGTCTGATTGTTAATAATACTATGATTCGTGTAATTCCGAACCGTATTCAGTACAGTAATGGAACGTTTGAAAAGAATAATAATTATGAAAAGTATAATATTATGTAGAATTGTCCAGGGGAAAACAAGTGGAAAGAGTATCGTGTCTATCAATGTCTATGTTAAAGATAGTTGGAATGGGGGCGGGTTGGGAGGGGGGGGGGAGGAGGGGGTGGTGGTCAAACAATGAATGCTCTTGTAAGTTGTATCAATTTGCCGTCTCTTTTTCCTTGCTAGTTCTTTCAGAAGGACAAGCATTAACAAAATGCGTTTGGCTGTGGGTGGTGTGTGACTGTATAATATGCCTAATGGACGTGTTTGTGATGAAGCGTGTGTGTGTCCAGTAATTTTGTCAAAAATAAAAAAACAAAAACAAAGGTGGTGACACTTTACTTCGTAGGTTTGCTCTTTGGCCGAGCATGTGAAGGTCGAGCCGGAATGATACCCTGCACTCATATCGCGCAAGGACGGTAGATGGTTGGGCAAATCGGCCAGAAACACTGTTTGAAAAAATCACAAGCATGAAAAATCTGGGCTTGGGAAATTGACATTGGGACAACTAAATCACAATCTCGGCATTCGATGAAAGCAAAACTGATTTTTCAATAAAAGAAATCTTTTCCAATCATCGTTGCTTATTTCGACGTATTTCGACGTCATATAGTCTCAAGGATAGCACTGTATTATAAACTACAATGTACCACCTATGAATACAAAATAACCGATGTAAAATCATTTCGTAGTGACGAAATAACTGACTAGACAGAGCGTGATGTCGAACATTGCAATGTACGGCCGTAGATGACGCTGTGTCATCTAACGAAGAGATATCATTGAATGATATTGGAAGAGCGCCATCTGGTAGTCTACGGCGAGACTGTGGCATCACGACTGACCTCTCATTGAGTCCTCGGGATAAAAGCGTGTAAATTAAATCTGTTTGACTGGACTTACTTGTGAAAATCACGAGGAGAATTATACTGCCCTACTTTGGCAAAAGGAAGTAAGTGACAAAAGTGACATTTCTTGTAAAAGAGCAAAATGTGTCTGTCATTTACACTGACGTAAATGGACTATCATGATGTCTTATCTAACATATCTCTTAGTAGGATGAGTGTTTCTGCATGACATTTGGCCTGGAAGAAGAGATCATTATGTGAATTATGAAAACATCAATAACTCAAATTCGGATGGTATGTCACTTGCTTCCTTTTGCCAAAGTAGGGCAGAATAGTTTCGTTTTGCCCATTCACCCTCCACGGGTGAATGGGCTCGCCAGCCAGACAGAGCTAAAGAAGTGACTCGGACGAGTCACGAAACTGTTCTCTCCGTGATTTTCACAAGTAAGTCCAGTCGAACAGATTTAATTTACACGATTTTAGCATAATACCTGGATGAATCAAGATCTAAATCGATTATGTCGTCAGAATAGTTTTTGCTACACATTAAGGAGCAATCAACTTCCCGATTTAATGTATTTTGAACAATGTGTCTTCATTCATAAATAAACAGTAATGTCATCTGAACCGTTGACGTTACGTTTGGTAGAGGAGCTCGTTTTCTTGATGACTTGTATGCAGAGCACATACAGGTAACTCCTTTCATCTAAAATTGCATTGATCAAGGAATCTACATGAGTACATGATTGAATGCATCCTTATGTCAAAACACAATGCAAAATACCGGTATATAGAATCTTCTTTTCTGTCCTGTCATAAGGAGCTTTATTAAAAAAGTGTCTGCCATTTTACCAAAACAAAAAGAAAAAAAATACAAATCTGGTAAAACATCGGAAAACGATTGTTTTGATAAAATATTTGAACTGACAAAGTTTCAACGTAAGTTTTCTTTGCCAAACATGCACAGAGCCTAGTTTATGTGTTTTTTTTTCAATGAGTTACGATGACTACTTACAAAAAAATAACTAAAGATTGATCTGATATACTATATCACCACTAATATAATACATCTTAAAGGCTCATTGCCGGCATACCCCTTCCCCCCCCCCCCTATTTCGTCATCAAATCACGGCTGATCACCCATTTACAATATCCTTCTGAGAAGGGTTAATTGTAGCAAGTACTCGCGATTGTAAAAATGTTCACAATATAGAATTATTTATATTTTAGACTAGTCTAAAAAAAATACAGCCAAGTTAGGCTTTCCCAATTGGCATCTTCTTCTTTAAATTTCATTGGTTGTATGAAGTTACTCGGTTACGTTTCGGGAAACCAGCTGTTATATTCAGTAATAGATGTAATCACCTAGCAACTGACTATTCCTCTGAAAGGTATATGAGTTGTATGCGCGTATTCAATATTGATTTCTATTTCTGCTAGGATGATTGACTGAATAAAAGTGTATCATGACAAAGGTACAAAATACATGATCTACTTTTCGAGATGCGCTAATTTTAGAAATAGCGTGACGAGAACATGTAATATGGAAATAGAATGGGGAACAGACACAACAAGTACAAGAATGAGTCATGCGTAGTTTATTGATACCACCATTGTGTGAAAGAAAGACCATGATTAGAAAAAGAAAATACTAGATTATGTCTTAGGCATAGATGTATGGGTGTACACGAGAACATTTCATCAATATGGGTTAATATTTGCAACGTTAAAGGAATGGTACAGTATTGGTGGAGATGAGAATTGGGCTTTTAACTTTTTGCGAGGTACCAAGAAAACACCTATAATATAATACAGAGCATACCATTTTAAAAGGAATTCAAAGTTTATTTGATGTAAATCGAGTTTGGAATGACTGAAACGTCCAAAAACAATATAAAACAAAGCGATCGTAATAAAGTGTGGGTCCCACACTTCATTAAAATCGCTCTTTTTTGGATATCTCAGCCATTTCAAAACCAATTTTCATCAAATGAACGTTGAATTCCTTAAAGAATTATGTGCTCTTTCATATTTCATTAGAGGTTTCTCATTATTTAACCAAAAAAAATGTTAGAAACCTGGAATTAGGTCTCAACCACAACTGTACGATCCCTTTAACGTGTATAACATATATATAAATATTTCGTACTTTCGGAGTAAGGACTGACGCACGAAGTACGCAGTTTAAACACAAGTCTTTAATATACGCTCTGCACGACGTGCTTACGCTATCCTACACCACTCTGACGAAAAATTCTTTCAGGCCGTATGCAGGGTTTCTCCACTCTTTCTTCTTCTTCTTCTTCTTCTTCTTCTTCTTCTTCTTCTTCTTCTTCTTCTTCTTCTTCTTCTTCTTCTTCTTCTTTCCTACTCCTCCCCCTCCTCCTTTAATTTCTGCTCATTCTCGCGGTAGCTTGCTTTCTTTCTTTTCTGTTTTTGTTCTTCAATCTATCAAGCGTACAAGCCATATTCTGTCACACCATCAGTGTTTCCAGGGCTTTCAGGTACCGAAGAATAATATTGCAAAAGTAGAAATTGTTAATGTAATAGGACTTTCATAACTGACGTTGACAACCATGAGAGGGTGGAGAGGGGGGAATAACACACACCCCAAACGAAATGTTGAGAACAATACAAATTACCTTCTACATGATATATTTCTTGGGGGGGGGGGGGGGGGAGAGAGGTTTGAAAAAAGAAAGAAATTCTTAAGTATGATGAGGAGAGGTATCGAAAATCAGAAGACAAATGTGTATCATATAAAACGAAAGACAGACGTATCGCAGTAAGTGGTGTAATAAAAGCAGTAATGAAAGACATAATAATATATTGACATGTGAGATTTCGAAGGTGAATCCGTACTATCTGGGTACCAATCACAGAAACCTTAGAATCCTTCCAAGTATAAGAGAGAATACTGCTTACTCTTTGCAACTGATTGATAAATTGCCCTACATCGACGTAAATAAGCACTGAATCAATCAGTGTTTTAGTAGTAGCCATGATAAAAGAAATCGTGGGCGTACATACTCAAGCAGGATTCGAACCTACGACCTCCTGATCTCCGGACAGGCGTCATCTCCACGAGACCACCGAGCTTTCGCCCGACAGCAAGTGTTGGTTCTAAATCTTAGAGCATGCAGCGGGTACTGCGTAATGATTATATATTATTCAAATTCATGAAATTCTTCCATCGAGATGTACGCCCATGATTTCATTTATGATGGCTACTACTGAAACACAGTTCAATTCAGTGCGTATTTACATTGATGTAGGGCAATTTGTCAATCAGTTGCAATGAAACCATCGCGACGGAAGAATTTCATGAATTTGAACAGCTTACTCTCTCGCATGCGAGAGAACAGATTCAAAGAGTGAACACACTGTGTTGGTTACACCTAGTTTGAAATGAAATCGTGCGCTGGCGAAATGCGTAATTATCAGTATCATGTAATACTAAGGAGGTACTATAGGTAATATTACCGAAGCACAAAGGCAAGACAGAAGGATTCAATTTCAAGCACATAAATACAGAGTACATGATGATAGTTTGTAGACTGAGGTGGCTACACTTTCTTTGAGCTTGACTAATCTGCCCATTCCATCACAGGCGACAAACGTGATAATAAGATATTTGGTGTCTCACTAACAAACTGACAGTCGATCTACGATCTACATCCAATGATTGCAACATGCCACCTTCGAGAAAAAAAAATAGGAGCAAGAAAGCTCATTGCTATGTTCGTTCGTCCTTCTCCGCTGATATTGACCGTGACGAAACGCTGGAAATGCAGAACGATTCTTCTCCTACATGATACAAAGTCTATCCGGCGTCTGTCACTCAGCACGAAAAGCACAATGATCTTTTGAAATCCACCTGTACAGATCCGCCGTTGAATTCTCTCAAGGCCAAGCAGCCCAGTCAGTCATTGATAGACGATTGGCCCCAATGATTGAAGTTCATCTGTAACCTTTCAGTCGTTTATATTGCGCGGCGAAAGGAGTACGGACGCATCGTCATAGTCGCTAAGACGGCTGCTGTAGAGGACACGTGAGATTTCATACTCGCTATAAAAAAGCATTGGTCACAATCCCTGTTCGTGAAGACATTAATTGTGTTTTCCTCTCTTCCCGCAGGGTTGGGCGGTACCCTTGAAGGATACCGTTCCCACGAGGAGCAGGACGCTGAATATGAATCAGACCAAACTGTCTGAGAACATGGCGAACGCAAGATGTACAAAGGTATCGGAAAGCTCGCCTGACACGGAGGGATCAGTTCTAGGTTGCTCTAAGGGATTCATGGCCACGACTCAATGTTTACTGTCTTTCTTGTCGTAGCGAGCAGACTTCTCAACGTTGTATTGGACGAGATCGGGTGGTTGCCTCGGTAGTGAGCGCATACGCCGAGAGCCGAGCACCCGGTGCTCCCGTTGGTTCACACCAATGGGCGATAATTGGTCCGCGCTATTAGGAGGTCGCGCCACGTCGCGCGTACCTGAGCGCGTATCCTTGGACCCAGGCGAACGATCCTCCAGTCGTGCGGGGCTCTTCGGTGGTCGGTTCACGCCATTGGGTGGTCGGGCTTCTCCATCGAGATCGGATTCGGACCCGCGGTGGGGGTCGACCGCCCCGTACATCTCGGGGTTAAACATGTCCCTGACTTCGCTGCACTTCACCCACTCTGTCTTCCAAGGCAATTCTTTGATGTCGACAGAAATCTTGGTGAATAGCGGCGTAAGCTCGACCACGGGATCGTCGTACACAAGATTGCTCAAGCCGTCCCTGGTCGTGCGCTCCGATCCGAAATGCAGAAGACAAAACCTGAACAGTTTGTATTTGGCCAAGAAAGAAAATGAAACAGTAGTGAAAGACGACGTAAACTCGCACACATTTTTGTATGTCTTCACTCTTACTGCCAACTGATAAGCACTGAATATCACAGAGACCCGATTTAACAAATCTTATCAAATCTAGTCTATGAATTATGCATTATGCAAATCACGACTGTGTCACATGGGCATGGCACACGTACCTCTTATAATTGACGATATTTCTATAATGAACTTAGAATGAAACTTCATTTTTTTTCTGTGGAGGCTATGTAATACGCCCATTTTGTGTGGGTTGTTTGGTTTGGGCATTTTTTATTCATTATTTATTTTTTTTTAGGTCCATGAACCAGACCGATGAGATTCATTCAAAATTCTATTGTGTACAAATTGGACAATATGATCACATAATCTATTATTCATATAAACTGTATTAACTTGAGAACAGATTTTTTTTTCCAAAGGCTAGAAATCCCATTATAGCTTAGACATCAGCTTAGATCTTGTATGTCCTTCACTGCCCAAATCGTCAATGCGCTCTGCATTTGGTCACCAATACATGTATCACTAAACTATGTCTTGTTTGCCATCACCAGATTCCCTATATCTTCAAGGGCTCAATGGCACGAGGCATAAATCTCGTACCACTTTCTCGTAATGGTCTTTTGCTAAACATGAACTTTTTTAAAGTACGAAGCTACGCAGCCAGCGGAGTGAATTTAGATCATAATATTATTTCAACTTCTTTTTATGCTTGTGCTACGACGAAACCGAATAGGCAAAGACACCACTGCAGACAACTATATATATTGGCAAGATCCCAATGCATGCAGTTTCCAAGACCAGATAAAAATAGTGTCTATGTGGAATGACTCTAAAAACCCTTGAAAGATCATTGAAAGACCGAAAAGAAATTCCCAGCAATTTTCTCAAGAGATCTCTGTGGGACCGTGAAGATAGCTGAACGTTCCCTGAGAGCCCAATAAGACTCTTTGAGAGGTAAGTGACAGATCATCTAACGTACTCCTTGCGGTACGTCTCTGAGATGTCGATCAAGATCTCTGAGAAACTGATCTTTCAGTGGTCCCTGAATGATCTCTCAATAATATTTCAGTCAGTGATCTTCAAAAAGAAAAATGTGGCAATTTCTTAGAGGTTGCCAAAATATAATTGAAAGACTATAGTAGGTCCCTTGAGCAATCATTGAGAGAACGCTGGAAGACTGCCGAAAGACCATTTTCATGGTAGACTGCCGAAAAAATATTTTAAACCGATTCGATTTTTTTTTTTATAGACCATGGAGACCATGCATAGATTTTATTAAAAGATCCCTTAGGAATCATTAAAGACCTCGGAGATCATTGAAAGTTCACTGAGAGATCATGGAGAGGTCTGTCCAATTTTTACTGTCTTTCAGTGGTCTTTCACGGGTCTTGCCCTACAGATATTGACCCAATTTCGCCATTTTCCATCACGTCCCTCGCTAAAAACGCGAATTGAAGCTTGCCCACCTTTCGAAATTCTCGTCCTTGGCCTTGTGCCCGTGTGGGATGGTGTTGTAGAAACCGATGTGTCCGGCCGGTCGTGTCCGGTAGTAGCCCTTCTGCTGTATTCTGTTGAAGAAATCGTCATCCTCACCGCCCCACCCCCAGTATACGTTGGAGAAGCCATTGACGTCGTACATCTGCTTCCGGGTTAAACCGGTGACCCCACCGAAGAGCTCCTGGTACATCAGACTGAATCGAAAGTGATAGATAAAGCAAAGATATGAAAGAATACAATGACCACCCAGTGACGTAGCCGCCATAAAGATGTTTTCATATCTACCTTGGTAAGCAACCCTTTCCCAATCCTGATAAACTTGTAATACGGTAGAATTAAACTCGTTCCATTTGTATTGATTCTGATCGAAATCTAATCATTCTAATAGCTGAGTTCCGATGAAGCGAGCTTAATCTATCCAATACAAGATTTAAACAACAAAAAATAATCATATATCTTCCATTTCCTTCTTTCTTTCTTTCGAGAGAGGCGGGGGGGGGGGGGGGGCAGGAGAGTGGAATAGATAGATAGTGGATAGATAGATAACTAGACAGTATAAATATATTAGATAGATAACTAGATAGTGAGATAGATATCTGGAGTCGATAACTAGATCGATTTATCACATGGATAACTTGATAGTCAGATTGATAGATGGATAAGAAAAATGATATAGATATCCACTGCTTGCTTGCTTGCTTAATTCGAGTGGTATTCTCGATCCACAATGGCACTCCAAGTTTGTCTGTCCAGCATTGCGGTCTTTATCTCGTATATAGATACATATGAATGGGAAAATATAGATGTACTTCTTCTGTTTAGTTTTTCTTTTTTGTTCTTCGTCTATATCGTCTTCTGATCTTTCCCAATGACGTAACAGTTTCGTACACAGTGTACCATCTTTACACTTCTAGTGTAAAGGGCCTTTTTAGTAGGGACAGAGTAACTGTTGTTGTAACTATTCACATTGTTAGTCTTTGCCACATTGCATCTTATCTTTCGCTGCTCCCCTGACTTTATTACTCACGTGTATCCCCAAGTGTCTTCACCAGAGATGAAATGTCTCGGCATGTGGTCGCAGCCGTAGTAATTGTTAATGTTGATCGGGAGATGATCGACGTCGTGGAAGATGAAGCAGTCGTACTTGGTCAGCTTGAGGGCCTCGACGAATCCGACGTTGAGCAGCATCGCTCGGTTAAAATCCTTGTCGTTATTCTTGGTTACGTGGAAGGAAGAAAACCAAAATGAAAGTGCCAGATCTGATGATGAAACATCTTGCTATCTAGAGACATACAAACTGGAGCTTTGTGATATTACAAAATGTCGTGCTTTCCAATGTTTATTCTATTGCGGTCAAAGCAGATGCGAGGAATTACGCTTCCATTTTCATCTTACAGGAGCATGACTTAACATTTACCTAAGCTCTCGGGGAAGAAGTGAGAGGCAATAACATCAGATACGGCATTAATGTCACATCTTGATGGTTGGCACCCTCCTTTTTTAAAATCTGTATTAATGATCATAATTTCTCGATTGCCAGTCGCTATGTTCTGGATTCAAATCAAAATAGGATGAAAATACCAACAGCGCTTATTAGAAATTAGTTTTTACTATACTTTCACATGCGTGGTGAGCTTGTGCAAGATTTCATTCATTTTCTTTCTTTGATGTTATTTGATACTTTTTATGTTCAATTTCCATTGCTTTATTTCTTAAGGATGTAGTATGGCATGGATATCAATGGACACCCCGAAATGGATTTTTTTTCTTCAAAAGAAAAGGGAAAAAGCCGAAACTGTGATGAAAAGCATGCAGACAAAAGACGATGAAAGCTATAAGCGACATACATAGAATAACGCTCAGTCATTGAAGTATTTGTCGGTGTATCCTCATTATCACAACCCCATTTCTAAACGCGTTTATACTCGTAACATTAATATTTCACAATGCATATCGTATGATCCATTATGCATTCTGTGAGGAAGCGATCGCTTACAACAGGCACGTGCCTTGTAATCATCTGAAGTAGCTATGATATTCACAGTTCAGCTTGCCCATCGCTATCGAGAACATATCAGAAATCCGCACAAAGAAAGATCAGGAAATCTATAGAAACTAACAGTACAAGACCTTAAAGGACCTCATCGCTGATGGTATTAAAGTTAAAAAAATGATAACAATAATGATCAATAACGATTATTTTCATAATGATATAATTATAGAATAGTATAACACTAATGCTTATAACAATAAGAGATGGATGGTTTTATTCATTTAAAGAACTCTTTCCTGCCATTGTTTTTGTTTTAAACATAATTTCTTGGGTTATTACAACACAAGAAAGGATGCATTACGGTGCCGTGTCACCTTCAAACAACAGATAATGCTTGGCAGTAAACAGCCTTTACATTAATACACTCGGCAGAAGAAGTGCAGTCCAACATAAAACAATCACAAACAATAAACGCTATACATTTACATTACTTATTTAATGACTACCAAAACACCGAAGAATGTTTTTCATTATGTCCAAGTTAAAAATAGAAATCGACTTGGCGCGAAGACAGAGAGAGAGGGAGAGGGAGGTAGAGACGGAAGGGGAGAGATGGAAAAAGCAGGAAGGAAAAATGAGACGAAGAATTAGTGGATGCGATAAAATGAAGAGGGAACGTTTGAAGGAAAAAGAAACACTTTAGTGTATCAATTATAGATGTGACTAGATTTTTCAGGAAATGATCAAATAAGTACCATTCTTAAAGCTGTTGGATAGTCTTTCGGAAAGTTTTTTTGGTCAATCTTTTACTTTTCGCGCTTTTTCATGTAAACAATACACAAATTAATTCATGACATTGAAAATAACACAAATTTCATCGTGACAACATAAATTCCACATTGTCAATATTACGAATGAGAAAGAAAGAATTTTGTACATAAAATCTTTCTTCCTTCTTCTTGTCTAAAGCATTTTTTTTTGGTAAATCTTTTATTTTTTACGCATTAAGAATGCGTGCACACACACACACACAAATATTTATATACATAACATCTATCTATTTATGTTTATAAGGACTACAGAGTGTACGGAACATGAGGAAGGAAATTGCTATGAAAACAGCAGTGACTGTTTATGCAGTGTGTTGAGATATATGCCTATTTTTCGTTAAAGTGTCAGCTATCATTAACGGCGCCTGAGTCATTCTCAGTCGTTGTGCACTGACATACACATTACACACACTGGAGATGGGGGCCCTCGAGAGCACGTCAGTGCAAGCAAAATAACCAAACAATATGACTTTGTGCCTCTTGTTGAGCCGTGGAAAAACGTGAAAATGAGGAAACGAAGTCTTCCTAAAACGAACAACATCGTTCCACTCAGAATAGTTGCCTGACAATGCGCTTGAATGAATTGTTATGCTGAAAGAATGTCGATATTGTACCGTATCTCCAAATTCAGCCTATAGAAGATACGATCGCAAAGATTGTTTTTGCTCTGCAACCGTATGTTTATGTTGATACAAGGTCAACCAGTGTAAAATCTTATCGTTATGTTGATGCTCAAGTTTGTTTGGTTTTTTTTAAATAAAAAATGGATAAATAGAATTCATTCAAAGGAGATATCAACAGTTATTACTCCACTCTTTCGTGTCTTCGAAATCAAACTGCATAGTTAAGTATTTCGTCTGCGTCGAACGAAGAATTGAAGAAAATAAGAACGTAACTGAACATAATGATTGCCAGTTATCATTCATTGTCCAAGAGGAGACTGAAAATTACACATGTTACAGGCTTTGATTATCAGCTGTCCCCTCCATTTCCAACAATTTTAATTTTCATTCGGTACTACCAGGAATGCCACAGCATTTACTGACAGTTCATTGTATTCTTCTTTGTTACAGCATTCATGACATTGTGCTGATTCTGCGTTATGCGTTTGTAAATATTTTGTTTTGTTGACAATGAAATAAAATGAAATGAAATGAATCAATGTCTGCTGTAATCACAATGATATGCAAATAACATGAGGGGATCATTATGACCTCCCCTCACAATACAAGAACATATCACCTTAAAGGACAAGTTCACCTTAATATTCATGTGAATTAAGAGAATGCAGAAATATCAGGAGAACATATCGGTGAAAGTTTGAGGAAAATCGGTCAATCCGTTCAAAAGTTATGATTGTTTGAAGTTTCAGCGCCGCCATGGCTGGATGAGAAAACTATTAAAGCTTGCGATGTCTTTCACTTTTCTTGCATAATAGAAGAGCACTTGACCTGACTCTTTCAGAAAGCAGGGGGAATGACATTACCCTTAACATACGTCATTGACAGGTGGGAGGAACGTACACTCGTTTCAAAAAATGAAGTTTTGTGAAATTATCTTTAAATTCTCTTTATTTCCCCTTATAGTTCTACGTTTGTGTGCAATATTAAGCATTATGTGAGTGACACTCGAGCGGTTGTCGTGTGTAAATAAAAACCTTCTCTTTATCAAATTTCATTATTGTTATTATAATTGCTAAATTGACTTGTTGTTGTTTTCATCTCGATGGGAACGAGGAGTGGGGGTTCTATGTCTTTACCTGTTCGACAACGAAGATGGTGAATTCCAAATTCTGTCGCTGCAAGAAGGGGATCATGTGTCGAACGAAGATGGCAAGATGGGCGAGTCGGTCACGGAACGGGATGATTATGGCGACCTGTTGGGAGATCACATGTTAGAATGGAGATCACGTGAGAATGGAGATCACATGAGAATTGAGTGTAGTGTTTAGTTGAGGTCAGATCCCGAGGAAAACAGAACCCATCTGCACTTCTGATATTGGGTAAAAATGAAGATATGAAAAGTTGCGGTATAATTTCTGATCTTCTTCAAGAAGATGGATAACGAGAAAAATCTCTTTGACTGTCAATAGATGGTAGAGTTATAATTCATCATTTCTGAAAGTTTGATAGGATGACGCTTTCTATTTATAGTCAGCTTCGTAGTAAAGCATGATGATGTTTAAAACTCTTGAACTCTGGAGCGTTTAGTTATACCGATTAATCATTTAAGAGCTCAGTCTGTCCAAAGTTCGAAAACATTGAAAACTGAGTCACCGCATTGTTAAGTAGTGTCTTTAATATTTTGTTTTTGAAAACCACACTGTGTTGAATGACTCGCCAGGGATGATGGTTGAGACAAAGACGTCACACGTTTGCTTTGCAAAGTATACGTAGCTGACGAAAGTCCCCGAAGTTCGGTTCTTGGCCTGCGGTAACTTGCCACGGGTTAACTTCGTTGCAAACATTTCACGCAAAGTGATTTTTGTCCTTTTTTTTTTAATTCGAAGTGAGTCAGTGTAACATTTTGTAAACAAACGTGACATCATGGATTGAAGAATGCAAAATATCGAGCGACCGCAGTATTTTGTGAAATCAGCTATCAAAAGTACACGTTATCAAAAAACAACCATACAAAAGGTCAAGAACAGGGAAAGTAAAGTGGTCCAACGTTTGCTGTGGTCTACGCGCTCACGACAACAAGTGGCGGATCGCGTATTTTTTATTTACACGCAAGCCTGTGGCTTTTCGCAATTAAATTCAATGAAACCGCTAGTAATACGTCTATGCTTACCCCGCTCGGGTTCGTTGCGAAGAGTTGTGTGAGTGCCTCTGCTCGCGACGATTCGATTCGTGCATGTTCATCAGTGAGTGTGTGCACGGGCTGTGAAAGTTTTGCCTGCCGTGGTAGACCCTCATCGTATAGTACATGTGTAAATTAATAAGTATGTAAACGAGTGCGAAAAACAAAACAATGCAAAACAAAAAATCTGACAAGGAGGAGAGGGGGAGAGAGAGAATCATATTCACAGGAAAGAGATAAAAAAAGCAATGAATATTCTGTGATATCTCATCAGTCATGCGCAACAGTTATCAATGTTATTGCGGGTTCCATATGGAAGACCGGATGCACAACTGTATTGGTGTAGGCTACCTGTATAAAATGATAGGGATGTATTTATTTCTCAGACCCCAACCCCCTCTGTTATATTTGTTGCTATTAAAGGCCCCTAAATTTATCTTCAGACTGATGGTATATTATTTTGTTTCTCAAACCTGCCCCTCTTTTCTTCATACTAGTTTCAAAGACTCACTGTGCATATGCATTTTCCGACCTCTCTCGACCCCTTCCTTTTTCAAATGCATGACACGTGTATTTCTTCCCTTCCTCGATCACTGCTTGAATTATCATACAATTTATTTGTTTCTTACGACTTTCTCTGCCTCTTCCCTCCTCTCTTTCTCATTTCAAAACTTTACAATGTTTGTTAACAAGACTACTTTCTACTTTCTACATTGATCAGTTTGTCTAGAAACACTGTACAGTCACGTGTACAGTGTAGTATTAGTATGAAGGAAAATTACACCACTATTGCATGAATTCATTATCACTTTATTCACTTCTTTTTGTTCAAACACTTTTTTTCATGAAGGTTTATACAGAGATAACCTGATCCTCCAATATCCAAGAAGTATTGTAATACAAACTAGAACTATCACTCAATGTGATTTATACCCCTACTAACAAAGTAACTGACATTTGCCATATCTCACGTCAAGTGCTCAAAACCTGAGTGAGTACAGTAAATAAATCAACAATTTCTATGATTTTCATTAGAAATACTGTTACCATAGCAACACAATGTTTGACATTAAGAAAAAATAAAGTTTGCCCAGCTAAATATCATAACTGTCACCGCGATGTGCCAAATCTCAAGTCAAATGCTCAAAACTGAGGGAGTTAAGTGAATTCATTATGTCATTGTATTATGATTTTCATTCAAAATAAAATTAGGCTGTCACCATATTGTGTCGAGCCCACTAATGTCAATAATATTCGACCACTAATGTGGCTGTCGTATCTTTAAACATTTACACTCCCAATACAATGTGCCATAATTCAGTCAGATCATTTGATTGTCTTTATTCCGAGTGGTTCCCAATCGACGTTTTCTCTTACTCTTTTCTTTAATCTGTACACGTAATCTCAGTTTTATATTCGAATGTACACACTGTATGTTCCATTCTCTTGCAAAACAAAAAAGAAATGACTGTATTTTATTTTTGTAACATATGATCGATGCAGAAAATTCCGGATAAATTCATTTGAATTTGGATCGTGTAATGTCATAACAACCACTAACAGGAAGCTTTAGATTTTAGACGCGCGGACGTTCAAAGGGGAAAAAAAAAACATGGTCTGAGCGTGCGCAGAAGCGCACGTCAACTTGACTTACGCTTCTGCGCACGCTCAGAACATGTTTTTTTTTCCCCTTGAACGTCCGCGCGTCTAAAATCTAAAGCTCCCTAATGTCATAAGATGACGACGACAAATGTCATAACGACCACTAATGTCATGACACGTCGACGACAATGTCATAATGACCACTGTAATGTCATGACACGTCTACGATAAATGTCAAGATCGGATTAACACGTCGACGACAATTATATGTCAAAATCGGATTAACCACAAATGTCATAACACGTCAACGACAAATATCAAAATTTCCATTTTTACTGCAAATGTCATCACGTTGACGACAAATTTCATAACGACTACTAATGTCATAACACGTCGACGACAAAAGTCGTAACATCGGACAAATATCAAAGTCTGATTATCCACAAATGTTATAACACGTCGATGACAAATGTTAAAATCGAACTAACCACAAATTTCATAACGCGTCGACCATGAATGTCAAATTTTCCAAATTTATCACAAATTTCAGAATGCGTCACAGGGGCGGATCACGGAATTCCGTAAAGGGGAGGCGCCTTTACAAAAGTAAAGACTGCCGCACCCCTCCATTTTTCTTTTTTTTTTTCGTTTAAACAAATTAAATAAGAAGAACATAATTAGGGGGATGGAGTTGCGCCAGCCTTTCATTTTGAAAAGGTGTCTCCCCTTTACGGAATTCCTTGATCCGCCCATGAAATGCAAGCAATGAGTTTTGACATTTGTGGATGACGTAATAGCGGATCGAGACGGGTGCATCTCCCCCTGATGCCCCTTTCTGTTTTTGTTAAAACAACAGAAATGAAAAGAAAAAAATAGGGGGTTGCGCCAGCTTGTAGTTTTGAAAAGTCGCCTCCCTGTAATGCAAGCATCGGGTTTTACCATTAACCTGTGGCTGAAGCAGTCGCGGATCTAGAGGGGCGCGGCGCCCCTCCCCGTCCCTATTTTTGTTAAAATAAAAGAAATACAATTCAAAAAGGGAGGAGGTTGCATCAACCTTTGATTTTGTTAAGGTGCCTCCCCTTTACAGAATTCCTGGATCCTCCCCTGTGATGCATTAGGTCCTATGACATTTGTGGTCGACGCGTTATGAAATTTGTGGTTAATTCGATTTTAACATTAAGTCATCGACGTGTTATGACATTTGCAGTAAAAACAGAAATTTTGACATTATGTCGTCGACGTGTTATGAGATTAGTGGTTATGACATTTGTCGTCGACGTCTTATGACATTATTGGTCATTATGAAATTTGTCGTCGACGTGTTATGACACTAATGGTCGTTATGACATTTATCATTGACGTGTTATGACATTTACAGTAAAAAGAAGAAATTTTCACATTTATTTTGTCGTCGACGTGTTATGAGTTTAGTGGTTATGACATTTGTCGTCGACGTCTTATGACATTATCGGTCATTATGAAATTTGTCGTCGACGTGTTATGATATTAGTGGTCGTTATGACATTTGTCGTCGACATGTTATGATATTTGCAGTAAAAACTGAAATTTTGACATTTGCCTTCGACGTGTTATGACATTTGTGGTTAATCCGATTTTGATATTTGTCGTCGACATGTTATGACATTAGTGGTCACTATGAATTTGTCGTCGACGTGTTATGACATTTGCAGTAAAAATGGAAATTTCGACATTTGTCGTCGACGTTATTGGTCGTTATGACATTTCTCGTCGACGTGTTATGACATTAGTGATCATTATGAAATTTGTCGTCGACGTGTTATGACATTAGTGGTCGTTATGACATTTGTCGTCGACGTGTATGAGATTATGGTTATGACATTATTGTCGTCGACGTCTTATGACATTTGCAGCAAAAATGGAAATTTTGACATTTGTCGTCGACGTTATGACATTGGTCGCTATGACATTTGTCGTCGACGTGTTATGACATTAGTGGTCATCATGAGATTTGTCGTCGACGTGTTATGACATTAAAGTGGTCATTGTGACATTTGTCGTTGACGTGTCATGGTATTAGTGGTCGTTATGACATTTGTCGTCGTCTTATGACATTAGTGGTTGTTATGACATTACACGATCCAAATTCAAATGAATTTATCCGGAATTTTCTGCATCGATCATATGTTACAAAAATGAAATACAGTCATTTCTTTTTGTTTTGCAAGAGAATGGAACATACAGTGTGTCTTTTCGAATATAAAACTGAGATTGCGTGTATACAGATTAAAGAAAAGAAAAAGAGAACACGTCGATTGGGAACCACTCGGAATAACGAAAATCAAATGATCTGACTGAATTATGGCACATTGTAGTCATGGTAGTGGGAGTGTAAATGTTTAAAGATACGACAGCCACATTAGCGGTCGAATAATATTGACATTAGTGGGCTCGACACAATATGGTGACAGCATAATTTTATTTTGAATGAAAATCATACAATGACATCGTGAATTCCCCTATTCCCTCAGTTTTGAGCATTTGACTTGAGATTTGGCACATGTGACAGTTATGATGTAGCTGGGCAAACTTCATTTTTTTCTTAATGTCAAACATTGTGTTGCTATGGTAACAGTATTTCTAATGAAAGTCATAGAAATTGTTGATTTATTTACAGTACTCACTCAGGTTTTGAGCACTTGACGTGAGATATGGCAAATGTCAGTTACTTTGTTAGTAGGGGGTATAAATCACATTGAGTGATAGTTCTAGTTTGTATTACAATACTTCTTGGATATTGGAGGATCAGGTTATCTCTGTATAAACCTTCATGAAAAAAAGTGTTTGAACAAAGAGAAGTGAATAAAGTGATAATGAATTCATGCAGTAGTGGTGTAATTTTCCTTCATACTAATTTGCACGTGACTGTACAGTGTTTCTAGACAAACTGATCAATGTAGAAAGTAGTCTTGTTAACAAACATTGTGAAGTTTTGAAATGAGAAAGAGAGGAGGGGAGAGGCAGAGAAAGTCGTAAGAAGCAAATAAATTGTATGATAATTCAAGCAGTGATCGAGGAAGGGAAGAAATACACGAGTCATGCATTTGAAAAAGAAAGGGGTCGGAAAATGCATATGCACAGTGAGTCTTTGAAACTAGTATGAAGAAAAGAGGGGCAGGTTTGAGAAACAAAATAATATACCATCAGTCTGAAGATAAATTTAGGGGCCTTTAATAGCAACAAATATAACAGAGGGGGTTGGGGGCTGAGAAAAATATACATCCCCATCATTTTATATAGGTAGCCTACACCAATACAGTTGTGCATCCGGTCTTCCATATGGAACCCGCAATAACATTGATCACTGTTGCGCATGACTGATGAGATATCACAGAATATTCATTGCTTTTTTATCTCTTTCCTGCGAATATGATTCTCTCTCTCCCCCTCTCCTCCTTGTCAGATTTTTTGTTTTGCATTGTTTTGTTTTTCGCACTCGTTTACATACTTATTAATTTACACATGTACTATTCGATGAGGGTCTACCACGGCAGGCAAAACTTTCACAGCCCGTGCACACACTGATGAACGTGCACGAATCGAATCGTCGCGAGCGGAGGCACGAGCGGAGTAAGCATAGACGCATTACTAGCGGTTTCATTGAATTTAATTGCGAAAAGCCACAGGCTTGCGTGTAAATAAAAAATACGCTGGCGGATCCAGAGGGGGACGCACCGGGCGCACGCCCCCTCTTTGTTTTTGGTTAAAACAAAAGAAATAACAAGAAAAAAATGGGAGGGTGATGCGTGCGCTCCCCCCCCCTTTAATTTTGCAAAGGCGCTTTCCCTTTACGGAGTTCCTGGACCTGCCCCTGACAGTTGTTGCACACCATGCACATGCAAATTTAATCTGTCTTCTCATACCCTCTTTGTTTAAAAAAAAATCACTTATATCAGCATCTATCAAAAGTATGTGAGCAATCTATGTAGTGTATACAACAAAGAGACGATCCCAGTTATGAATATTTCATTAATCGTCACGGAGTCTGAAATGGTTTAAAGGATGCCTTACGGCCAGGCAATCTTCATTAGGCGGTATACCTACATAGTAAAAATATTAGAGTTTTTCAGCGAAAATTTACACAAACGGCAAAGGCACAACGACCAAAATTATTTCCATAATCCCCATTCTAATAACACTTATCAATTCATTGAAATTGCTATTATCAATAACACATAGTCCACTGTTAATCTCTGTCAAATAAGAAAACTGAGTTACAACCTTTTTACAACTCCTACAAGGTATCAGACATATAATATTGATATTGTATTCAAGTTTAAATAAAAATCATCATAACAAATGAATGGGGCAATAAGTCATTCACTTTGCAACAAAAAAGAGCAAGAAATAAAAGTAAATGACAACCTTTTTTTTTTTCAACAGCCAACAAAGAATATACATGTATATAACATACATACATACATATAAACATAATATGCATTATATTACTTGCGGTTTAAATTATCAAATTACACCGCTCTGCTAGATGAATTAGCAGAATCAACGTATTATATAAGCATATTATAATGATATTACCTTACGTTGTCTTGCATGTGAGATGCTCAGATCAACATACATTGGATATCATTCTTACATGAAAATTTTTCATTTCACTTTCTGTGTCTGCGGTGCAACTTTGACCATCTCTTTACGTTCTCTACCCTGTTACAGAAACCCAAGAAAATCGAAATCGGTGGATATAAAGTGAGGTAGAAGCCTTCTTTGTCTATAGTAGGACTGCGAAAGAAATGTGTAGAAGAGGAGAGCAGACAGAGAACGGATCATGGACGACCGTACACTGAACTGGATGGCGTACATAGCAGATAAAGGAGAGCTATGTACACTATGTACCACACAATGGACGTCTAGCTCCAATATCCGGGTACAATCTCACCGAGATTAAATCCGGATGAGCTGAAATGTATGATATTTCTTGTTTTTCTGTGAAAAAAAAACCAAGTTCAATCAACGGGCGAGGTATGATGCAGACATGTCAAGAAAATATACATAATGTACAATTAACGTGTAAGGTATACCGCATAAGAGGAGAAATGTAATAGGCCTATGTCGTATGGAGTGACGACATGACTATGTTCCCTGTTAATTGGCAGCGATTCACATTTCACTACATATCACATGATGCTGAGTGTAAAAGCTGCTAGCCAAGTAATCTAAATTAAATCGCATCGAGAAAGAAAAAATCAACAACTAAAATGGCCATGACATTACATGTACGTGTAAGCGACCATACCGGTCCAGTACCGGAAGTTGGTCATTACCTCTTATACAGCAAAGAGTCGGTAATTCTTGGCATGTATATGTCGCTCTTTTGAAAGTTAAAGGGATGTTATAGTTTGGCTGAGATTGGGATTCAGGTTCTAATTTTTTGCGAGATGATTAGAAAGCTCTTTTATGAAGTATTAGAGAGCATACGATTCCAAAAGGTATTCAAACATCATTTGATGAAAATCGGTTTTGAAATGGCTGGGATGTCAAAAAGCAAAGCAAAACAAAGTGGTCCCAAAAGAAGGTATATGGTCCCACCTTTTATCAGGACCTCTTTGTTTTTGGACGTCTCAGCCATTTAAAACCCAATTTCCACCAAATAGTTTTGATTATTATTCATACAGAGGATTTTTAGAGCCCAAATGCAAGTGCTATTTTGTCGACGCACCTCATAACCTCCGACCCACTTAGAAAGTTTGTTGAACTCGACCAATATTTCTTTTTGCCGAGGCGACCAATATTTAGAATATTGGACGGCAAGAGGGGAATCCCCAAAGTTCTTATAAACTGCACCGTGATTGGCTGGGATATATATATACGAGATGACCTGAAATATGAAGAAAAAACGCATGTGATTGGTCAATCACGAATTTACTAAAATATCGTTTCTTCTAAAATTCAGTATTTATACTAACAAATTTCATATATCAATTAGTTGAAATTGTTTTGCATACAATTTTTCAAAATATCACTTTCATAACCAGGAAATTAAATTTAGGTTTGACGAAAACAAGTTGCATTTTTTATATTTTTATATTTTTTTAATTTATTTATTTATTTCTTTTGGTGCAGGCCACGATTGATCAGCTCAGCGCTACTGCTAGATAGCCCGCGGGCCGCGCGATATACAAATACACATGTATAGCCGGCCGCCGCCGCTTGCATTTGCATGCATGTTTGCACCGTACCGCGGTACGTTATAATAAGTACAGTAGTAGGCCATAGGACTACAGCACTACCTTTCACGATCTACGGTAGATGTGACGTAAATTGTGTCTCAGATCTCGGATACAAGAACATCTAATTCTGGTCTAAATCAGCTAGATCTCGGCCTAACAATAACATGACGGCTACCATGGATACATAGATCACTGTTTTATCAGGGAATGAAGTAGATTAACTTGCACTGAAGAGTGTACCATACCCCATGTAAGGATCAAGTACAGTAGACGACCTTATACACAGCCCAGGCGGCTGTAGTCGCACAGCGTACTAACGGCAGCGTCTGGTCGGGCCAGCACTTGGAGACAGAAAGGGTAAGTGTACAGAAAAATGCTAAAATCCTTTGTAGGATAATAATGATAATATTGGATGTCTTATTTTCGATTACAAATACAAGGAAATATTGGACTCGCTAAGCAAAATATTGGACTCGTCTTACACTCGTCCAATATTTGTGCATAGCTCGTCCAATATTTCCTTGTATTAATCTCAAGGCCATCCAATATTATATAAATATCTCTAAGAATCGTATGCTCTCTCATATTTCAAAAAAGAGGTTTCTAATTATCTCGCAAAAAGATAACTTCAATTCCCATCTCAATCAAAACCATGCTATCCCTTTAAGTATTCATATTTATCCTCCTTCATAAAGGCAGTCGAGACTATTGGGCCAGAGAATCTCGGCTTGTGAAACCGAACCCGACCAACACTCTCATGGACTTGAAACCTGTCACCCGAGATGATGCATGACACAAAGATGGTTTTAGGTCGTTATATCCGTGTGGTCAATAAGAAAGAAACAATAGCGGAGATTAATGAGTCCGAAGTATTGCAATTTAAACGCTCAACGCCTGTACTAAGCTATTTTATAAATGAGAGATTTAAGAGCACACTATAGAATGTTAATCTCTCTATTATCAGCACACACCATCTGATTTTCTCCCCCCCCCCCTCTCTCTCTCTCTATTACACAGACATTGCCAGACACACACGGACACCCTGTGTCTGCTTCAAAATCCCCAAAAGGACTCAAATTCAGACAAGTATTTAGTTTGATCGTATCATCAAACGACGGTCCCTCCCTTCCTACCGACACCCACTGATGGAAAGAACTTTATGAAGCGAGTAATTTTCGACTCTTGACATGCCATTATTCTACTTGGCGTCTTCCTCCTGAGCTCGAGTGAGTTACCATGCCCTTCACGTCTGTCTTCTCATCTTTTATGCCTTGTAATTAGAGGAAAACAGAAGATCTTTCATGACTGCAACCAGAATATTAAAGACTGTGAGAGGGACTATTGCCATGATCTTAGATGGTGTTGGTTTTCAGTCACCCATGTTCAATAACATCTTACATTCAAGTCAGTATCAGGAAGTTATTCTTGATAGAAGTCAAATACTAAATACGATATCATGAAAATACTTTCATAAACGATGTTTTTTACAAAATGTGCGCAAGATGATTATATTTTGACTTTTAATTATGAGATACTTATACTACTTTTCAGTCCGGGGTATTAACAAAAAGGAGATTTGAAGAAAAACTTGAAGTACTTACAAGATTACTACGAAGTTCCATAGAGGATTTCAACATTATCCTCTGAAATACAGCATTAAATGGTTAAAATCAAGGAACCTCTTCTTTTGTCTCCATGTCCAAACTCTCTGGAAGAGCGACTTGGAGGAGCATTGAACATCAAAGCCAGTGGAATGCTAAGCAGTCAATATTGTCATTCTCTAGAAGTTAGGCATAAAATTTGCACTAAATCGGGAAGAGGTTCCGCTCCTTCTCAAACACCCCATGTTCACAGGTAGATGGAGTCTGAATTAAAAATTGTTCCGCCATTCTCCAAAACTGTCTTACCTTGAGTAGAGTGCGGGCTTTTTTTCCCCGACACAATCCTTCCAGCGATTGACTCAGAGGGAAACATCTCGTTATCCCCTTCTATGCCCACATACCAAAGGTGCTCTTGTAAGCCTATATCTATATGTGATAAAATTGATGTCATCAAATGTTATCTCAAAGTCACGTTATATACGTGAGTGTGTACAATAATAATATCTTGTATCGTTGTGTCTTCACATCCGAGAGAGGTTAGTAATTAGCATCGCAGCTGCGTCAAATTTCTCGAGTATATAGGCCTATACGGCTATATGCGCAGTAGAGTATTATTATAGTAGCTGCGCAATACAAATGTCTTTTATTACTATTATTATTATCATTATTATTATTATTATTATTATTATTATTATTATTATTATTGTTATTATTATTATTATTATTATTATTATTATTCATCGGAGAGGAGATAGTTGGCATAGCCAGAGGTTGCCGAGGGCCAAAGCTTTATAGCCAGATACTACACAATTGACTGTGAGCACTCTCGCACGCTCGATCACATGTGCATACTAACAATAATGTCTTCTTTATTTCGCATATCTTTTCACACTTCGTCACCTCAACTTATCGTTCTGTTGGCACGTGTTTGGAATCCATTTGTTCATTGTTATTCTATTCTAGTCATTTTAAAAACTGAAGATAGCTGTTGTATGTAATAAATGGGTGTGAAAGATAATTTTATTCTTCAGTTATGCGTGCGACGTTTCTAATACTCCAAGTGCCCATTATAATTAGTCATTATATTTTCGACTGTATAGATATTGCATAAATATTTGTGCTTCGACTCGCGAACGATAATGAAAAGTAAAAGTTTTCCTCACAGTTATGCGAGTAAAATGCGTGTGACGTAATGGGTAACTGGACATGCGCAGAAAATCACGTAAAGTGCGAAGCATGGGAAAGCACTCAATTATCTCGAAAGGTCTTTTGCTTTAGTAAATATCCGGGGACAATAACAGTAAGAGCCTTGAGGTGTCAATGAAATGAGTATAGACCACTTATAAAACTAGTAACTCCCACCCCTTCTCTCTCAGATCTCTCCCTCTCTTTCAAGTTGTTATACAATGCAATTTTCTCACTGAAAGCGCCGTGCAATGCATTGTGGGATTATGCCGGACGTAGTGGAAACCCGGATTGCAAATCACAATCAACTTTTCGTATATCTCTGTGAGTAGAATCGATTGTTGTTATTCTTCTTCCCCTGATTAAAGTTAGAATGCTGACCGACCGTAAGCATTTGCGTCCTTGTGAACTGATGAGTTACCATGGTTACTGAGGACGGGAGACAGAGGATGAGATGTCTTTCAACAGTTCCAGACGTGTCTGTAGCAGGTATCCTTATCATCTCACAGGCGTCGATCGATTTGGGATATTGGTTATGATATTACGCAGCGAAGGATCTATACGTATTGCCTCCTTTTCAGGTTGTTTCCAGAAGCTTAGGGATGAGTGCAAAATAGATACTTAGTTTTCATCGTAGTATATTCCGTAGGACAACCCAAGATCATATCAGTCCCTTTCTATTCCTTTCTTTCTTTATTCTCTGTTATTTCTCTATTCCTTTCTTTATATCCGATTGGGTAGGGTTTTGTTGTTGTTGTTCTTCTTCTTCTTCTTCTTCTTTTTCTTCTTCTTCTTCTTCTTCCTCTTCTTCTTCTTCTTCTTCTTTATCTTCTTCTTCTTGAAATTGAAGTTGTTTTCACATTTATGGACTTTAGGTGACTGGTTTGGTTTTAACAAGGATTTCCCTTTCTGCGGGAAATGTCCTTGAGACCAACATCGAGTGCAGAAGAATTAACACAACACCACAAAGCAACAACAAGAACATCCGCAGGAACAACATCATCATTATCCTCCTCCTCCTCCTCCTCCTCCTCATCATCATCATCATCATCATCATCATCATTGTCATCACCATCCTCATCATCACCATTCCTCCTCATAATCATCATCATCATCATCATCATCATCTTCATCATCATCGTCATCATCATCACCATCATTATCATCATTATCATCATCATTATCATCATTATCATCATCATTATCATCATTTTTATCGTCATCAACAGCATAAATGTGTTTGCTTCTGTTACCTTCCACTTTGGTGTGCATCTCTTGGGTTTCCAGTGCCCGCCGGGGAGGTAGAGGTAGTTGCGAATGCCGAGGAACAGGCCGTGCTCCCGGAAGATCTCGTCGATGGTCTGGTTCCGCTCCTGGAGTACTTCTGTCTTGTTCAGCTCTCGCATGATCTGGTTGCTAAGGCGCGAGAGCTTACCCACACTGGGCAGCTCATCCCCGAAAGTCCTCCAGGTGAGATCGTCGAGGGTGATGAAGGAAGTATCCGTGGATATCAGTACTTCTGGTATAAGGGTAAAAAATTACGTAATCATGCACCAATGCAAGTACAATTGTATGCAATTGCGCCAATAAAAGATTTCCCTCTGCCAATGTCTACAGCTTAAGTCAAGGCAGAAGGAAAGTTACCTACGTATACCCTTCGTTGTTGCTTTTTGTTTTCACAGATGAGCTACATGAATGCGATCAGTTATTTGCAGAAACAAATGTGGCAGACTTCTGTTAAACTCCTACGCGAAGACTGGCCTACAAGATATTTGCTAGGGTGAATTACATGCAAATAAGCCACAGAGATTAAAAATATGCATATAAGACAAAGAATCGAAAATAGATCTACGAATGACATACATGCACAATGAAAGAGTTGATAATGAAACATAACATATACATATATATATACATACACACATACATACAGAATAACTAATGAATATTCAGTAATAGCATCGCGTTGGGCTTTTTATTTTAAGAGATGCACATTTTCATGTAAATCTTTAGAGCAATAAACTGTCACATCTTTCATATATCTTGGGGATACGTAATTTCAATTCAATTATTCTTCAGAAGATGAACGTGGATATGGATTTCTACGAGTGTCAAAATCAAACGTTATCATATCATGAAAGCGGGACAGGACTGCATGCATGAATGAAATATAAAGCAAAGAGATAATTAGTGGAGACTATTTTGTAGGCACACGTTGAGATTATGTTATTACAGCGGCCCATCAAAATTATAAAACGAGAGAGATGTTTTCAATTACTTATGAACCAAACTTTCTCGACAGCATGCTTTTGAATCCCCTTTTAGATATGAAGCCTTCGAAAAGACATTCGCAAGTCTGAGTTGGAAATTCATCGCTTTGCACATTTACAAATGCTTCAGTCTCTTTAAACCGCGGTCACACTCATCTGGCAAAAGATCGCGAAGTTTGAGATCGCAATCTTTTGCCAGTGTGATCGCGGCTTATGTGTGAACTCCGTTTGCAGTTCGCTCTTATTACCATTACCATTATTATTACTGTATTGTTTACTATTATTCTTGTTATCATAAATATCATTATCATTATCATCACTTCATACTAATATTATTATTATTATTACCATTAGCATTGTCAATATTACCATTATCAGCATCATTACATTACAGTCATTGTTCCACATGATATTACTATCTTTAGTACACTTATCATTATCAGCAGCATTATAAATTACCATATTTCAGCTGTTGGCGCTTGCATTCCATGTAGTATTAGCCTTAGCAATATAAAATAGTCTCAGCGTGCAGGTCTCAAATTGTCATTGAGTTGCTGCTTTCAGCAGATGTTGATTCAGGCTGCTACTTTCACACGGCACTGGATTTAGGTTGACAACACCCATGACCTCATACCGGACTTGTCTATTGTAGATGGTTTCTTTTCTCTACAATATAAGGTGAGATTATTGCGACCTCGAAATCAAATCATCACTTCATGTCTGGCGATGGGAGAACGCGGGGATGTGCTTATGGGGCGCCAAGTGTCGCATAGTCTCTTTCGTTACGAAATAGACCATGCGACATTTGGCGCCCCATATGTCGCATAGTCTCTTTCGTTACGAAATAGACCATATGACACTTGGCGCCCCATATGTGCTATCATACAGGTGCCATTGATCCCAGCACCCATCATTTTCTTGCTCACACTTCGAGTTCTATTTTCGGCGCCAAATATATCGCGCGCCCGCGGAAGGGGAAGAAGCTGCGAAACGACTCTTGGCGCTCTTGTTGCTTTCTCTTTTTAAAATCTCTCCTTTCATCTCTTTAAGAGAGCCTTCCGCAGAGGTCACTGAAATAGAGCGAAGGCTGTGCGTACGGCCAAGTTCGCGTCAATCAATTTGCTAGCACCTTGAAACGCGAGAAAGGAGTTCAAAGGAAAAATCTTGTATGGGGCTTGGAAAATGAAAATCCATATTTTTGCCGAAAGGTTTGTCGTCTTGCCAAGAGGTTTCCCGGTATCAGGGGGTCAGAAAATAGTTTGTCACCAGGCTTATCAGCTTGCTCGTGATTCTGATATCATTTTACTCTTTTTTTTCCAATAAGTATTCGATGCCAAATATAAAAATAATGATGCGATGATTAAAAGACTCTGAATGCGGCCATGTGCCAAGGAAAGAATGGTTTATTTGTCCGGATGGGAATAATATCACAAGTAACCAAAAAGAACGAAAAAAAAACCCACACACACAACACACACACACCCACGAATTAATATAAGTGATGCAAGTGTGCAGTTCCTCAGTCTCAAGCTTTCAATAAGAGCACAACAAAGTATCAAAGAGTCTGAGTGCTATTATGAGAAATATTCGTGCAAGAAACAGAATACACATGACCGTATTTTTAGCTGTTAAATCGTTTCTGGTGAGATTCTGAAATTATTTGCAAGCGACAAACCAGGTAAAAGTTGGTTTACTCCTTAAGGCTAGCATTGTATGACTGTCCAATTAAGTCCCCGTCACAGACAGGTTCAAGATAAAGTTGTAGACTACAGTCTTATTATTTAAAGTAGTGATTGCAGTCACGAGATGATGATATGTATAACCCTACTTTGATTGAATTCGGTTCAATTTCATATATTATTCTCCCACAGAATATTTAAGACAATATAAGAAAATTACAAATGATCTTGAGTGCACAGTAATTGACTGTACGATAGAGTTAGAAGTAATTAAAGGGGATGGCTAGTAACTGATCAGTGGGAATGAGAGGAATGCTGGGGATGATATTGTTCCAATCCTTGTGGGATTCATTTAAGAGTACATTATATATCTATTGTTGTGTGAAAATTATTTGCTTCAGAATGATCTCATATTCAAGTAATGTGCAGTTCAATGTTTCCAGGTTAGCATGCCTGTACAGTGACGGGGCATTAAACTGCACATTACTTGAATATGAGACCGTTCTGAAGCAAATAATTTTCACACAACAATAGATATACATTATAATGTTCTCCTAAATGAATCCCACAAGAATTGGAACAATCATCCCCCAGCATTCCCACTGATTCCCACTGATCAGTTACTAGCCATCCCCTTTAAAAGGAAATCTCAAAGCAGTTGAAAGTTAGTCTCAAAAAGGAGTTCATTTTTCTTAGCGCAGTAATGAAAATTTGATCAAAATCGGATGGAAAATAAGAGAGTTTTGACATTTTAAAGATCATTGGTACTTTTTTAGGAAACAATTCTTGAACAGTCCATGTGAATATGCAGACAGGGACGTGGTAATGTCATCCCCTCACAACTTACCACGTAGTTTGTAAACATAATTTTGAAATGTCAAATTTTCATTCAAACGCAATTACACTCCATGAAGTCTCAAATCATGATATACCTACCTGATTATTATTCTGAAGTTATTTAACCAGGAACAACATCATGTTTGACACTTCAATAACAGAAACAATGACATTTCGTAATTTTGTTGTACACTATCAATGGAATATTTTGAGGTGAGGTAATTCTGTTGTACACTATCAATGGAATATTTTGAGGTGATTATATCATCAGCTCACTCATTTGCATATTCGTATCACCTGTACAAGAACATTACTGTTCTGCAGAAATTAGCGAAACTTCAAATTTTCATAACGTCCCTATTTTTCTTCCGACTTGGATCAAATTTCCACTGTTTTTACTTGTAGGATTTTGCTTTTTCTTATCAGACTAACTTATATCTGGGACTGGTATTCCTCTTTCACGAATTGAAAACATTTACATAGTTTCAACCCAAACTTGTTACATTATTCATGCTCTGAGGACAACAAAAAAAAAAAAAAAATGAGGGGTTCACATGCTAGTATACATGTGCTAGGAGAACTCACGCAATCGACGCAAAAACCTATAAAAAGGAAACTATAGTGTAATTCAAAACAGGTCAGACATTACAGGACGGATAGGACAAAAAAAAAGAACCCATACAAAATAAAATCAAAAATACAAAAGCACATGCAGAAACATGGCATAACTGTAAATTGCCTATACAACCTGTGTTTGTGCGCGTGTGGGTATAACCATTATGTATAGTGCGTGATTAAATGGGTGCTTTTAAGTATCTAAAGCAATGCTATACTTTAAGTCGGGCTCGAAGGATCTGGAAATCATTGTCTTGAGAAAACATCTTGATTACACACTATTTCGTTTTGCGCAAGCACCCTTTTGCGCCATGCAGAACAATTATTTTAGCCAATCAAAACCCATGTTTCTTCTGACAAAAAAAAAAAACAAACCACCACATCTGACGATTTTCTAAACGCGTCGTCCTATGTAATATGCGAGTAACTCGTCAATACAACATCGCCTGCTGGTGGTTTCTTAAAATCTTGGCAAGGGTTCTCACAATTCTGGAAATGTGAAAGTTCAACAATTAACATGATTAAGTATATCACGTGACGGCCCGCGCTGTCTGCAGATATAGGACTATTGTGACGTAACACCCTGACGCACAACGATAAATATAGCATGGAAAATTTGAATCGAAGATATACTGTATTCCTGATCTGAGCGCAAATTCCTCACTCTTATCTTTAGACACCTCCATATTACTTTCATCGACTCTTTCAGCACGTGGAAAACATGTCTACACGCAATGTTAATGAGATACTATGTCGGTGGTTCGAAGGGGGTTAATCGTTGGAAAGAGTCAAATAGTCGAGAGCACATCTCTCTCGATCTCTTTCTCTCATTCTCTCTCTCTCTCTCTCTCTCTCTCTGTTCTCTTTCTTTCCTTCTCCGTCTTTCTCTTTCTCTCTCTTTCACTAACTCTATCTTTATTTCTTTATTCGTTTTGTCATTATCATTGTTCTTTTTTTGTTGTTGTCAAACATTTCTAAAATCACCTTCAGGTTGGGATTATTGAATATAATAAAACCAAACAAATAGAGAGTGGTAGATGTTTCATCAAAATTGAACTTGAAATACAGTACAGTGTGTATAAAGGAGTTGTGGAATGTCAAGTTTCAATGTTTTGAAAGCTGAATGTGTCGTCATTTCTAACCTAATGTCATACAGCACTGTATTGGTAGCAGATTGACCATGTACAGGAAAAAAAGGTAAAAATGTGTAAACGACTGGATTTGCCACATCAATAAATCCCATACAGTATTAGAATAAAATAGTAGAATAGAGTTTAATGATAATGAGATATTTTGTTCGTGGGTCTCATGCTGGAAAAGTGTGTAACATATAACATAACATATTATCTCTTAAAACTTTCCTATGCTAGAATGTTATTCTTACATTTGAACTTTATCCTGTAGCTCAGTCAGCAAAGCTGACAATTTGGAACCTTGAGGCATCATACTGTTTTATAATTTATTTAGATAAATAAGTAAAAAGGCAATTTCTCTTGCTCATTGTTTGGTTTCATAAAACCCAACATTTAGACCAAAAAAGACAGTGTAAGAAAAATTTACTGTTCTGAAATGATTTAGTATATTACACAGCGATGGACAGACTAAAGATAGCGATGCAAATCATGTTGACATGCCTATAAGTATTATAACGGGAAATATATCTTGTCTCGTATACATGGAGTTATAGCGTCTTATAATAGTTCTACGGTTTCGCTGGTTTATCGAGGATAGCAGGCAACAGAAAAATGCGTTTATATTCTTTGCCCCTGAAACCTCGTCATTGCATCGGCTATAATGAAACACTAATGCACAGGGTATAGTACTTAGAATGTGTTTAATCATTTCCTTCCTCTGTACGTAAAGAGGGAACAAAAGGGTTTACGAGCCTGTGGTTTTTTTTGTTTGTTTTGTTTTGTTTTTCTGACGGAGAAGAAACAGGGCACTTTACATGCACATACAACTGTAACCCTTATGCATACAACAGTGAAAGGCCAATTTCAGTTTACCGGCCTTCTTCAGTATGGATCTAGAGAGACTTTGCGTGTGTGTGTGTGTGTGTGTGTGTGTGTGTGTGTGTGTGTGTGTGTGTGTAAGTGCTTTATGACCTCATCTTTCATACAGCGTTACCAGCATTTCCTAATGACATACTTTTGTAATTATTTAATTGCTGATACTCATTCGTATGAATTGTCTTTTTAATCATTATAGACTGGGACTGCAGGCTAAAAACGTGGACATCATAAGTTTTGGAAGGCTTATTCAGTCATGGATTTCAAATTATGAAGTCCTTCAAGCAAGAGGTCTCCATTGCCTTTTCTGATGTTAAAGAGATTGTATACTAGTAGTTTTGGTCAAGACCTAACTCTATAGGTTTCTAACATTTTTGGTGAGATAATAAAAAACTTCTTATGAAATGTGAAAGAGCATGTAATTTCATGGGGAATTCAATGTTCATTTGACGAGAATTGGGTTTGAAATGGCAGAGATCTGTAAAATACAGCAATCCTATCAAAAGGTGGGACCTATCTGTCATTATGATCGCTTTGTTTTACTTTGTTTTTGAATGTCTCAGCCATTCCTAAACCAATTTTCTTCAATAAACTTTGAATACTTCTTAAAATGATGTGCTCTTTATCATTTCATATGTGGTTTCTTGGTTTCTCCCAATAAGATAAAAGCCCAATTCTCATCTCCACCAATACTGTACATCCCTTCAATCAATCAATCAATCAATCAATCATAGTTTATTTCCAATCATCGAAAATCAAAAAACATAGTACAAAGTATACATGTGATGAAATAAGGTTCAAACGTTTGCAAAAGATTCATGTAATATATATACGAGACAAATTATAAAACAACATATAACATGTAAAATATTTAGGAAAAACACTGTATAATTCTTCGTGGGCGAGGGGAAAATAAATTCGATTATGGAAAATAGTGATCCACTAAAAAGCAAAGCTTGTCGGACGTGGATCGCTAGATAAATAATGAGTAAATTATATACTATTCTATAATAATATACATGTAATTATTTTGAGATACACCGGTTGGGAACAAAATATAGAATACCAATGCTAGTGCCCGGACACTGCTCACTGAACCACGTGTACCGGGAAAATATGACAAGGACAACACGTTCGTACACACATTCGATTACCCACACGTATATACACTGTAAGACGCGAGACAGTACCGAGAGGAGAGAAGACGGTAACAATACAAGTCTACGAAGAACAAAAGACAGGAAAGGAAGAGGAGAGAAGAAAGAAGAGAAGTCTGCACACAGAACACGCCAAGTGCTGCGACATCAGGACAGGTGAAGGCTCAAGCTTGAATCAAAACAATTTAAATTATCTAAGATTATAAGTAGAAAGTAAGCGCACATCCCTTTAAGCGCACATGAGCACACAACCGAGAAATTTCCAGCGATCAAGCATTGACAAGGATTGATCAGAATATGATACGGTGAGCAACGAAACTAACTGACACGAAACAATGTTATTTCATCCCGGACAACACTGAATAAAAATGACACAATTAGAGAGAATAGAAGTTATTGGTTTACCGTTCTCACCAGTTGTATTCCAGGAATATGGCGGGCGGCCGCATCTGAATGTAGGGAAAGCTGAAAGAGGAATTCGGACACAAGATAAGATTATCGCTGTGGAGAGAACGTGGTTATAGTAAAAGGAATCGTATAGTTGTGGTTGAGACCTAATTTCAGGTTTCTAACATTTTTTGGTGAGATAACGAGAAACATCTTGTGAAATATGAAAGAGCATGTCATTCTACGAGGAATTCAACGTTTATTTGATGAAAATTGGTTTTGAAATGGCTGAGATATCCAAAAAAGACGATTCTAATAAAGTGTGGGACCCACACTTTATTACGATCGCTTTGTTTTACTTTGTTTTTGGATGTTTCAGTCATTCCAAACCCGATTCTCTTCAAATTGAATTTTGAATTCCTCTTAAAATGGTATGTTCTGTACTACCATAAGTGTTTTCGTGGTATCTCGCAAAAAGTTAAAAGTCCAATTCTCATCTCCACCTATACTGTACCATCCCTTTAAAGCATGAACCGAGGGGGCTCCTGCAAAATTAACTCAGGTAATACAAGTCTACGATTGCATGTAAACGTTGAATCTTCTACCAACCTTTAATTGTAGTGGGCAAGCTTTCGTCCTACTTCTGAGGACTTTCTAAAGCCTTATGTATAGTGAGGTATTGTCTTGCTGCCGTTGCCTGTCTTTGTTGACCTCTGGACCATAAATGGGTGAGAGCGTATGGCCAGAGTCTCCATTGAGAGCTGGATTAATCCTTCTGATCCAAAGTGATTCCTTTATTTTTCTTTTCAACCAGTTGCTTTCGAAGTCAGTGATAATCCAGCTCTCAATATATGAGACTCTGGCTATACCCTCTCACCATTTATGGTTCAGTGATCAACAAAGACAGGCAACGGCAGCAAGACAACACCCCGATCACTGCATGTTCTGAGAAAGTCCTCAGGAGTAGGACGAAAGCTTGCCTACTACAATCAAAGGTTGGTAGGAGCTTAAACATTTACATTTATTGTCATCCCCAACCGATGAAAGTTGTTAGTATTAAGTCTACGATTGGCTAAACACGGTCACGTGATAGTAGACCATTCGTAAAGTTTACCGGCGGGCAAGCATTCTATGGATATTCCCTATAAACCTTCCATTTGTGTTTCATCTGGGGTTATAACTCATAACCCAGATTTTCATTCCTTCCTGATTACCCATAAGATCACAACAACATAACCGTTTGTCCATCATAGTGTGGTAGCTGTACTTATAACTCTTATTCAACTCAGAATAATAACTAAATTAGATTTTAAACGTAATGACGTAAAGGACACATTTTGTTTCCGGTCATGAAAAAGTCCGATCCATTCCCACGGTTACCATGGTAGCACAACTCACGTACACATATGTACATACGTAGTTACCTCTTAATCCCAAGGCTTTCCAACGGAGAAAACAAAACAAAACAAAAAAAACGCCATCATGTGCATTTGTAAGTTAAACAGCATACACGTACATTATAGATTATTGAGCAAATAATCAACGTTGGTGGAGGTGATGGGACGAACTATCACTTCCGAGGCAATCTGGATGTAGCTATCTTTCCGAAGCGCAGCTGAGGAAAGATAGCGTACACATTCTGATCGCCGAGGAAGTGATAGTTTGTCTCATTGCCTGAAACTAAAAGTTGATTATTTGCCTTATATTCCACATCTGGGATCCTAGAAATTCCCATTTTATTCCACATCTGAAACCGTTTTAGCTGTCTTTAGGTATCCTTAAGGCTTAGGCAACCTGTGTGCGCATAGCAATGACAAGACAATGAATTTGCTGCGCGCACCGCGCGGCCCCGAAGTGAAAGTGCGTTGCACTGTGTACTATCAAGTGACCTATAGGTCACATGATAGTCCACAGTGCAACGCACTTTTATTTCGCGCATACTCATCTTGCGTTAGGACTGTGTGGAATGTGTGGAGATCAGCGAAACAAAAGGGATTATATTCCACAAACTAAGAATCTTGCTATAGGATTGGTCAAGAGTTGATCACGTGATAAAGCGTAGTTTTGCCCATCACATCACCTGAGAAGAACTAGGTCACTTAATAGTACACAGTGCAACGCACTTTCCCTTCAGTGTCGCAAGGTGCGCGCAGCAAATTCATTGTTTTGTCATCTATAAAGACAGATGTTTGTTTTGTATTTTTTCTCGTTTGTCATTCCAAAGTGTTTTGATGGCCAACAAAACTTCATGTAAGTTTCCCTATTAGAACGGAGGTGCAGTAGTGAAGTATGGTTAATCCACCGCTAATGATGTAGCTATCTTTCCTCAGCTGCGCTTCGGAAAGATAGCTACATCCAGATCGCCTCGGAAGTGATAGTTTGTCCCATCACCTTCACCAACGTTGATTATTTGCTTACTATCAACATAGAGTGTAACGAACTTTTCTTGTCAGGTGATGTGATGGGCAAAACTACGCTTCATCACGTGATCAGCTCTGGACCAATCCTATTGCAACATTCTTAGCATGTGGAATATAAAAGCAAATATCATGAAGTCATGAAGTTTCTATAGGACATAGGAGCCAAGATGAATTTTGACTGCTGATACACATTTCCCCCTCATTCTCCCCATTATCAGTATCATCATTTTTTTCTCGACCGACAAGTACTACATGTCCTTCCTACATTACCGCATATTTACTTCTTGTTGATTTGGCACGGTGTTTTACAACTTCATATGATCATGTGAATTGTATACAGAATACTAGTAACAGACAGATCAATGTATAGTACTCTATGCTCGACAAAACTTTACATTGGGTCATATGCCACGAGCTTGATACGCACGAGCCATACAACTTACGAGCTAGACACGAGCACGCCCACTAGCTAGACACTATAGGTTAAAAAAAAGGTCCACAATCTCGACACTGCGTACATTAAAGAGATGGTATAGTATTGGTTGAGGAGAGGAGTCAGCTTTTAACTTTTTGCGGAATACCTCGAAACCACTTTATGAAATGATAAAGAGTATGCAATTCTAGGAGGAATTCAAACTTTATTTGATAAAAATTGGTTTTGAAATAGCCGAGACATCCAAAAACAAAATAAAACAAAGGCATTCTAATGAAAGGTGGGTCCCACCTTTTATATATTAGGATCGCTTTTTTGAATATCTCGGCCATTACAAAACCAAATTCATCATCAAATAAACTTTGAATAAATTCCTCTGTAAATAATTATATGCTCTTTCATATTTCATAAGAGGTTTCTCATTACCTCAAAAGATCATCATTAAGAAAATACGTCTTGACTCGTGGGCTGTATAACTTGTGGACTGAATAACTTGTGGGGTCGAACTCGTTACGTGCACCCCCTTACTTGATATTTGCATATGATTGGAAGTGAATTTATCTGCATCCACTCAAAAATCAACTCACCGCTTTTCAATTTGACAGCGTCGGATCGGTAGGATGAGATCTGACTTAGAAGATTCCTGATCCCGGAAGTATTTCCGTTAGTGAATAATGAGAGAGCAGACTTCTTCCGGTGAACGTATGTACCTATGAGGAGATCACGTCGAAAATAGAGTCAATTATTCAATTCTATGTGGGTGCCATCTATTAAAAATCCTTTTCTCTTCTGACTACAAAAGGTAGATATACGGAGCAGGTGTTTTGCCTGCGATGCACAAAGGCTTAAGGACCCATCTCATCCGCGCGTTCAATCTAGAAACGACATTAACGCTCAATTCAGCTTTGCTTCGAACTGAGAGCTGCATCTATATTTATAATTCACGGCAACAGACCAGCATTGATTCGATGTAGTTTCAGGCGTGAATGTCTCTTCCGTTTTGCTTTTTGACAGTAAAGCCTAACTGAGGGGAGAAAACATGGTATTATCATCATTAGTTTTAGGAGCATGCCCCGTCTCGTTCCTGATGTATCGTCGATGATCTGTACACGCTTCAGTGATGTACAGAGGCGTTATGGTCTGGGGAACATTCAAGGGAAATAAAACATATACATTGAGAGAATGCAGAGACAACGAAAGAACTTAAAATTGGCTAAGTTTGCGGAAGAGTAGGACAATCTGCTACAAAGTATGAATTTTTGAAGTTTAGGCACCGCCATCGTTGGATGTATAAGAAGACTGCTAGTATAATAACCCGTGTTGTCACAGGAGGAAACCAATTTCAATTCAAGTTTAAGGCCCCGTCACACTACAGCGAATGCCCAACGAATGCCAAGCGAAAGCCCAACGAATTCGAAAATGTGAAGACAGTTTGCATGTCTGACGTTCTCTGAATTCATTAGCTATTCATAGGGATTCGCAGAGATACGCTGGAGATTTTGGACATGTCTTTTTTTTTTTTTTTTTAATCGGCTCCATCGTATCTCTGCGAATCCCGACGAATATCTAATGAATACAAAGAACGCCAAGCATGTTACGAACTATTCTAGTATTACCAACAGATGTGAACATATCTTCAAATTTTCAAATTTATTGGACATTCGTTGGGCATTCGTTGGGCATTCGCTGTAGTGTGACGGGGCCTTTAAGCATGATAATCACGCTGTACATAAAAATAAGCGTTGATTACACGTAAACATTATACACTTTTTTTTTTGTTTTTCCTTGATATTTATTGATTTCATTCAAATCATTCATAAATCAACCCATTCTGGGTGTAACATGAACAAAAATCAGTACAAATGCAATTCAAAACACAAACAAATCAAACACTTACACGCGCACGCGCGCGCACACAACACACACACACACACACACACACACACACACACACACACAAGTAAGCACAAAGTCAATACATATGATGTCTTCATTAATGTTGATGTTGATAATGACAGCAGGTGATGACAGCAGTTGATGGTGATAATAGAATGTCACTGAAAAGTATACGTTAGTAGCAATATCAGCATGGAATGTCACTGAACACTATCATAGTTACATTGGCAACAATAATGATTTTGCCGAACTAGAGAAAAATCATGACTATTTGTCTACGACGAAAACTGTAGAAAATAGATGACCTCTATTGGCACGAAACTATAAAAAAGTAAAATTATTTTGTCAGAAGTATGACAGAAGTCAGAAGGCTATATTGATATAGACCAGTGTGTTGGGTGCTATTGTATCAGCCATAAGGGGGTGGGGATCTCCAGCATTCCGTGCAATATTGTCGATTTACGCACTGACGTGCTATGTACCAATTAAACCAGCTTTTCTTTTTATTTTGAATGCTCCCTCCCAGTTATGGCCGACGTAAGTTACATTGTTTTAAAGCCACCGAATAGGTCTGTATACATCAAGGACAGGATGTCCAGATGAAAGGAAGGGAAACAACACACATGGCTGAGGAAAAAAACAACCAGCACTGTTTCCGAAAGATAACATCAATGTATACTAATAAGGATAATTATAGAATGTTTAACAAAGTGATGACCCTGCGTTTTTTGTTCGATGAACTACGTAATATCAGTGCTGACGGGGTTCAATCTTCCGGTTTTTCATGCATACCAGAAATTTCTGATGAGTTTATATATTATCAAAGGAAACAGCACATTCTTCTCCTTGTGCATCCTTGCAGACGAACTCATTCCCATTCTTGTGGAAAATAATGAAGTAGAAGATTGCATGCGAAGGTGCACCTGTTTCGTACTGTATTATGAAAATGCTTCAGGAGTGCCCCCTTCCCCTTCCTCATAATTACAGGGCTTGTTCAAGGGTGTAAAGAGAGTGCCTAACCCCCCCCCCCCCCCCATCCCTCGAGCTGTGTCGTTCATCCAAGCGTCCTGCACACGTCGCCGACTTTAATGTCATGCAACATTCACACACTCTATGCGTACTGGCGTATATCTAAACTTGAAGGTTAACTTGGGATGAAATCCTCTCCGCTGAGCTTATGAAAAATGCAGATACTTCTTTTATTATCTATAGAGACGCGGACAGGTGGCAAGTGCCACATGCGTCTATCATTTAATGAAATTTGCATTAATTACCCTTCAAATTTGAAGGCAGCCACTTTAGACGTCCTTTTTGACCCACATATATATTTCATAATATGTATTTGAATATCGAAAGGGATTGTTATAGTTCCTTTTATTTCGGGCCACCAAAATTTGAAAGATATATATATATATATATATATATATATATATATATATATATTATATATGTATATATATATATATATATATATATATATATATATAAAGAAGAAAGAGTCTCAAGTACGCCATGGATCCAACGCGATTACAACATTTTTTATTACAAAATTTTCGGTCTGCCTCAGACCTTCGTCAGTGCAAAGATGAACATTATACATACATATATATATATATATATATATATATATATATATATATATATATAATATACACCTAACTTCAGCACGCCTACCTCCACCCATCATCATAAATGTTTCCCACACCCGGTTGCCAACTGATTGCCGGCTTGCAACCAGCCCAAATGTGAATTGTGTATCACATCTCTTGATGAAGGGAAGGGCCCGAAAGCTCGAGTATTAAAATTAAATTGTGAGGATTCAAAAGCTACGTCTACCACCTTTTCCTATACTCTCTCCTATCTAAATATATAACATTAGAATATAAATGTGAAATATATATATATATATATATATATATATATATATATAACAGCAATAAATAGTTGCTGTAAATAAGTGTCAAATAATAAAAAATAAATAAATAATAAAATAAATAGATAATAAAATAATATTTTATAAATAAGTGTCAAATGTATTGACTTGACAAAGCCCTATGGGCGAAAATTCGTCAAATTTACGTCTTCAACGGAGTTTATATTGACCTACTGTTGTGAATATATATATATATATATATATATATATATATATGTTGATGAGGTAGTCCACGTGTTGGCAAGATAAAAAGATAAGTAACAAAGTTGCAACAAAATTCATGCTGTATTCACCAACGGTTTATTTCTTCAGTGTGAAGAAATAAACCGTTGGTGAATACAGCATGAACTTTGTTGCAACTTTGTTACTTATATGTATATATATATATATAGATAGATAGATAGATACTACGGAATTTCGTAGTCATGGTAGTGTGGAAGTACCGTCAGTTCTCTCATTATCTGCCTGTTGTCGTCAAGTAGTAACAGCGCATGTGCGTGACTTGTTTATTGTCTATAACGCGATAATTTCCGTAGATCATCAGATGTTCTTTCTTTTATCCTCTCAGCGGATTACTCAAATCATTTTTTTTCGCACAATAATCCTCTTACCCTTGTAAATACAATAAACTCAGAATTAAAAAATGTCCCCCAATGGATAACAGCATATAAATTATCTTCAAAAAACAAAATTATGCTATTTAGCAACTCTACACTGGCACTACCTGTTGATATCGTTTCTGATGGTATTCCACTGGAAAATGTTTCCTACGTTAAATTTCTTGGAATAACAGTCGATACAAGCTTTCATGGAAATTTCATATTGATAGAATTATATGCAGAATTATTTGATGAAACATTGGTAAAATCAATAAGCTTAAATTTTGTCTTGTTTCATCATCCCTTTACTTACAATATATTCATCCTGATATTGCCTTAGTATTCTCGCGTGGAGGAGATACATATATCAAACGCTCTTAGATAAACTACTTCTAGTACAAAAAAAAATCACTCCGTATTCTATGTCATTCTGCTTTTTTGTCTCATACTGAATCGTCATTTAAAAAGAATATTCAAAATTAAAGACATGTATTTGTTTAATCTAGGACAATTTATGTATAATCACAATAAAAACTTTCAAAATCTTCCAAATATATTTGCAACAATGTTTCGATAATATCAATCCATTCACAACTACATATCCAACAAGGCGATAAAATTAATTCCATTTGACATTTTTGCCAACTTTGCTGGCTCAGAACACCTTCATCTACGATGGACCAAAGTATTGGAAATCACTTCATAACAATATGATAACAGCTAACACTTTGAGCTCTTTTAAGAATATTTTTCTTTTAATTGAAATCTTATTATATACTACGGAATTAAGTTGGCTTCATAATCTCAATCAAGTCATCATTTCTTTGAATATCAAACAATTACATATTAATATTTATTCTATTAGCGAAAAATACTTAGTAATCTGTCAAACACAAGTCCTCCCCAGATGTTCCTGTTACTGTACGGTATATACCCTTTTGTCTATTATCTCCTTCTATTATATCCGCTCTTCTGCATTCTTATCGGTTTATGTATACAATTCTTTGCAATATATTCAATCCAGGTTGTATCTTATAATTACTCTTACATCATGGAATCCAGTTTGCTTGTCTCCACGAAGACACGAGTTCTAGTTTCAATTTTTCTTCTTTTTTCCTTTTTTTCTTTTTTCATCCCTTACTTGATTTCATGTCAGTTGACATTGGTTCTTTTGATTTTGTTTTATATCGGTTTGTAGATTCGTTAATTCATTATTCGTTTTCTTATGTATTTTCTGAGGATCCCACATCGTACAAACTTTGCTTTTTAATGTGACCCTCCATTTCCTTTCCCATCTTTATCTAATTTGTACTGTACATTATTAAGTATATCAAAAAATACAATTATGTTTTCTTAATTCTGTTACTTATTTTACATGTATTTTGTTACTTTACGTTTTTGCAATTATTACAAATATGTTTTGCTTATATAATTTCTCTGTTCATTAAAATTTGATGAAAAATAAATTAGAATTTCTATTTGAATTTGAATTTCTAACTATATTTCTAGAATACTCTTTGTTATGTACCAAGTGAGGTTTGTTTGTTTGTTTGTTTGTTTTTATTTCCGAAACAATAAAATCATATACAAGATAAAACAGTGTTGAACATGACATAACTGAAACATGAATCAAGATTGAAGTATCAAAATACAATGAAAACAAGTTGACATGTGATAATGATGATAACATGTAACGGTGGATAGCCCATTTCAGATCTGTCAACATGATAGATCTGTTCTTCCATGGGGTCCAGGATTTATAAACATATAATAACTAACATGTCTTTCATTCATACCAAACATAATATCTAAAATCATATCACAAAACAATCCCTCAAACACCCCCTCCCTCCCCCCCCCCCCGAATCATCTTAGATCTCTGGTGACATAGGGTAATATACATGTAAATACACACAACATATATTCATCAATTCATTTTCAATAATTGTACTATTTTACGGTTCAAAATCTACATATACGATTTTTGATTTCTCTGTGGAAATCAGTAAGGCTGCTCGACTGTCTAATAGACAAAGGTAGATCATTGTACAATGTACTACCACGATATAAAAATGTACGTTTGCAATTCTGAGAATTAGGTTTCGGTAAAATCAGTTTCTCACATTGTCTTAAAGAGTAACCGGTTTCTTTGTAAATAAATTTATCACGTAAATAGGTAGGTGCCATTTCATGAAGAATTTTGTACATCATCAAATAAGCATGCCTTGTGCTGCGACTTTGTAAAGTTTCCCACTTCAGATTATCATGAATTTCACTTATTGATTTATGTTCAGACGACTTTACTTTGAGTATTATCCTGCCTGCTCTGTTTTGTAGTTTCTGTAACGTTTCTACATGGGATTTGGCTGCTGAGTGCCAGATCATATCACCATAATCAAAATGAGGTAAAATTATTGAATTATACAGCAATTTCATAGTTGATTCGTTGACGAATCCTCTCACCCTGGCCAAAAAACTTATCATCTTACTAATCTTTTTACACAATTGCCCAATATGTAAGTCCCATTTTAACTGCGAATCAATGATAATACCTAGATACTTAAAACTTTCAACTTGAGATATAAATTTGTTCTTTATTCTTAAGTTGAGTGTACTATGTTTATGAAGCATATGTTTTGTGCCGATTAACATAGAAACAGTTTTTGAACAGTTTACTTTCAACTTATTATGATTCATCCACACGCTTAATTTCTGTAATTCTTCATTAAGTACATGTTCTATTATTTTCGGATCTCTATTTGAATAGTAGATGACAGTGTCGTCTGCATAAAAATGTTTCGAACATTTCTCGAAGCAGTTTGGCAAATCGTTTATGAATAACAAAAACAATATCGGACCAAGTATAGATCCTTGTGGTACCCCATGAGTCATCGGTAATTCTGATGATAACGTACCATTAACAGCAGTTCTTATATGTCTGCCTTTTAGATAGCTATGAAACCAGTCTGAGGATTTGCCCGTAAGTCCTAAGGTAGAAGCAAGCTTCTTCAGTAGAATGTCAGTGTCAACCAGATCAAAAGCCTTTTGGAGGTCAACAAAAACAGCTCCAGTGTACATGCCATGGTCAAGTGACATAAGCCAATCATCTGTTACCTTAATTACAGCAGTGCTTGTCGAGTGCAATTTTCGAAATGCAGACTGATGGTGCGTGATAATGTCATTGTCTAACACAAATCGGATCAGTTGACGTTGGACGAGACGCATGGTAAGAGAGAAATAGGTCTGTAATTATCGGGATCGGATTTATCTCCCTTTTTAAACAATGGTGTGATCTTTGCTATTTTCCATCGCTTCGGAACTCGTCCCTCACGAATCGATCTATTGATAATGTGCGTTATACTTTTAACAAGCTCCAAGCCACATGACTTCAAAACATAAGAACTTATACCATCAATGCCTGCCGACTTTTTGTTTGCAAGAGCAGAAATTTCTTTAAATACATCTATTTCCCTCACTGGACTTAATACAAATGAGTTTCCATGTCTATTTATACAATTTAGTAAGATATCTTGCGATTCATTTTCCTCAAAAAGAATAGAGTTGGCAACATTTGAGAAGTGACTGTTAAATTCCTCAGCTATATTTTTTCCGTCTCCAGCAATATGAACCATTTCTGAAGACTTAGTAGGCATGAATAATTTGAGGATGTTCCAAGATTGCCCACGACCTTGACTGTCACATATTTTTTCAACGTAATATTTCTTTTTTGCCTTTTTTATTTCCAACGTAACTTTATTTCGTATTTTCTTATATTCTCTCCAGTCTTCGACCTTGTTGTGCAATTTCGCATTCTTTTTCGATTTATCCCGTTTCTTCATCAATTCAAAAATAAACTCATTAATCCATGGAGAGTGTTTCTTCTTTACTCTCTTGACTCTGACTGGCATATGCTTATCTACAACTTCCATTACCAATTTCTCCCATTGAGACACTGCATCATCTAAACAGCCACATTCTTCTACTTCAGACCAATTTTGTGACCGCATTTCATCTTTAAATGCATCTATATCAACACCAGAAGTTTTTCTAAACATAATCACATTTGCATAACTGTTTGTATTGTTCATCTGCTTTACTTTCCATGAGAGATAGCTCAGAGAATGATCACTGAATCCCACGTCATGTATACCCCAACATATTACCTTATCAGGTTGACTACACAACATATGATCTATGAGAGACCGTGAATCAGGAGATATACGCGTATATTCACATGTATTAATTTGATGAAGATCATGAATTTCATTTATCTCACAATACCTTCGGCAATCAGTACTTAATGAATGTTGCATAATATTTAGATTGATGTCTCCCATCAAAATCGCAGGTGTTCCGAACCCTTCAATAAAAACCAACATATCTTCGTACGCAGAGAGAATATTGCATTTTGAATTAGGAGGTCTGTACCAGTTCGCAAAAAGTAGGGGTGTACATTTTGTAACATCAATCAATAACAGTATCGCCTCCAACTCATTAATGGAGGGATCTGATACTTCTTTGTAATTCAAGCTTTCATGAATGTATACAGCAACACCACCGCCTTGCCTATTACGATCTTTTCGAATCAATCTATAATGGTCAACTTTAATTTCCGAAGAATGAATACTTTCATCAAGCCGACTTTCATTTATAGCAAATATATGAATATTATTACTGCAAAGTATAGCTTTGATCTCATCAAAATTCTTCATTAAACTCACAACATTTAAATGTGCACAATTTAGTCCATTCTGACTCATATGCGAAATTTTTAAACTTTCATTCTTTACACTTTCTGAATTATCCCTTTTCTGATTACATGCACTTGCAGTTTTCTTTTCATGTTCATGATATTGTTCACCGTAAAACGGCATACGCCTCATAGTACATTTACGACATTCCCAGCCTACAAACTGCTCTGTTACATCATTGTACAGCTTCTCTGCGATACCATTACATGAGATATGAACCCATTTCTTACACTGAGTACATTTCAAACCTTTTTGATTTACCCTTACTGACTTATTACATAAACCACATAAAAAATCTTTACCCATAAATTCAACTGAATTACAAAACACCTAAATTATGACTTCAAAAAAAAAATCAATCAATTTAAAAGTTAAAACAACAGAAAAGTGCCGCCAGTGGGAATAATTATAATGACAACAAGCACCCTCATTGTTCATCGTGTCTGACGTGATATTTTTTTTTTTTAACATGTTTTACAACTTTTGCGCGTCCTGGAGAGAGGTCACGTGCTTCCTTTCACTTTTCCCAACAATGGTAACATAGACTCTGCCATCTTGAGACCACGCACTGGAAAGGTTTAGTTTGCTCTATGTGCTGATAGAATTATTTTTAGATTTGTAAAAATGGCACTTAGCCCATTTTGCAATAAAACTCTTCATACTTGCTTCCAAAAGGCACTAAGTCCATTGAAAATGATGGATTTAGCGCCTCTTGGAAGCAAGCTCTTCATATACTTCTCAAGTCTATAGAGGGTATGCGTTGACGTTGACTGGTGACCGAAAGCTGCTGTATTTATGTATAACACTTGGCGCTTGATCAGATTCCAGTATATGAACGATGAAAACTGTACTTATAAACAAGACTTTGTTTGGATGTAGGAACTGTGCAGTTCATTACTAAATATGAAATTCCTTATCCGATTCCTCATCTGCCGACTGACCTACAGCATTACCAAATATCCCGTCTGGTCTAAAAATACTCTTGGGCGCACATCATACAGAGAAGCAAGTGCGAGAGGGAACGATTAGCGCACTGAAGCGTACATAGCGTTCGCATGCAGTGTAGCACTCGTAAGAATTCTGCCGCAGTGTAAGAGTATGGGCAGGAAGTGCCGATTAGACTTGTGTCCGTCTTCAGGCTTTGATTTATAATGTGACCGGACAATGGCCTAAATGAGGATAGAAGTATAAGATGCCTGCCTTCTTTCTTTATCAACCACCTTGTGAACAAAAAATGCATGGCGACCGGACAACAAAGAGTATTATGTTATACTAAGATGAGCCAGCCAGCGAACGAATTGGGAAAGCCGATTACTTTATGAGCCAGTATATGGTGGTTTCAAGTGCAGGAGGTCATAAAATCTTAAGAAGATGTATAAAACAACTTGTACATGGATCACGAAAGTTTGATTTATAAGCACTAGAAAGGTATATAAACATTTTATGATCACCAAGGATGCATGCCCATATTTCAATTTTATTTCGTATTTCTCGAAATATAATAATACAGAATGTGCAGCTTGGATATATCCAAAAAGAAACACAACATAGTACATAGCGGTCGATGTGTCATTTTCAATCAAAGTAAAAGAGTGCTAAAGAGAAATACGATGGTACCTACTAAAAAGCAAAGCTTGCTGAGTGTAGGTCCTAACAAAAGCCTAGTGTGGAGATCAGGAACAGTCATATATGTCCGTAATATCATACGGAACAGTTGAATATATAGATTCTGCCGAACCTAAAAAGTATAGACTCTGCCGAACCTGAAAAGTATAGACTCACAAACTTAAAAAGTGCTGATGAGTGGTAAAACACGAACCGTTGTGATTTTTAAGGTGTCCACATTCGCAAGACATTTGTAAGTGTGTCATGATAATTATGTCGTGAAAAACCTTCCCAGAGTGTTTTCAAACTGTGACGATTTCGATTATCATTGCTGATATTACTACTTTTGTATAATGATTCTACCTTAAGTTATATCATGTAGGTTGCTGTTCGTCGACATTTGAAGATGACAATGGAATTCACTGTGACAGACACATTTTCTTGCGTGTAGAGCGGCAATCAACAAAATATGCGTGGAGAGTGTCACATATAGGCCTAAACGGGTTATCTGACTCAATACTATCAGTCTATGCTGTACGACCAACCTCTTAAAGTACATCGTTGTAGTAACGTAAAAAGCCATGAATTTAGCGTTCAGCTACAGGACCTATTCATAGGTCCATACAAGAATATTTTCATATTTTTTCATATACATTTTTTATTACACACGAGACAATCTGAATTTCTTCTGGACACCAACCAATTATAGCATGTCTGTTTGTTTTATACCAAGACTTTATAGTGTTTTTGTTTTTTATGAAAGGCCTTTATATATTAAAGTCAAGTGCGAAATCATCAACAGGATGTAAAAGCAGTAGAACTTGTGCATGATAATGGTGTTTATACTACTACTTATAATCATAATGATGATGATAATGATAAACATTAATAGTGACAATGACGATGATGATATTTGTGATAATAACTGATAATGATGATAATAACTATAGTAATAGTACTATTTAAATTCCTTAGATTGGAATAATTCAATCCAATCCAAAATCAAACTTAAAAATGAATTGACTTCTAAATCTGTTAAATTGAGATTTTCAATCTAATTTTGGATTGGTTCCCCATCTCAATCTAAAGAATTTAGAGATTAATGGTGATAATATTGACAACAAATGTTAACAAGCCAATGAGAACATGATTGCGTTTCTAACCAGAGTAGCGTATTAAGTGTTAGCCTTGTTCTCGCAAAGAAAGACACAATTACCGCGTTGTTGTTGTTGTTGTTGTTCTTGCTGTTGTTGTTGTTGTTGTTTCCAAAGTTCTGAGGTGTATAGGAGATTCACGATGAAAAAACAAAACAAAACACCGATACACATCACAGTCATTCCACATGTAAATTCATGATCAATTCAAATCCATGCATAACTCAAAGATTTATAGAAACCCCAGAATACTCGTTAAAGCTGGTATCTCACTGAGCGGCGAACGTTTGCGAACGTAGCGAATTTGAGATTCGCCAACTTTTCTGACGAATACAATGTTTGCGAAAAATCAAGGTTCGCTTCTGCCATTAGCGACAGTGAGCAACTTTTAGCGATGTTTAGCGACAATTAGCAACACTTCAGCGAATGTTTGCGAAAGTGTTCGCGAAACACAGGTGGCGACTATTAGCGAATGTTAGCAAATGTTAGCGACAATTTTGCAAATGTTAGCGACAGTTTTGCAAATATTAGCAACTGTTTGCAAATATTTTGCGACAATTTGCGAATGTTCTGGGACCTAGAAAAATACCAGGCGATTATGTCTATACAGACCCATAAAACGAACGTATAACCTTCCACTGAATTCAGATCTCTTGTGACAACCGTTCAAGATGGATTTCCAGTATATGAAAATAAATTTCTGCCAAGAAGAGGCTCAACGTGCTGCATCCTTGAAGAGCTGCTTTGCCAGGCTGCTGCTACAGCTATCGTGCAGCATAACACAAAGAAGATAAAGAAAAACAAGAAAGGAAGAAGAAAAGAAAGACTGTTTGGGTCAAAGAGTGGTTGTTAAGGACAGACTTTAGTCAATATGAAAAGCTTTTGCAGCAAGTACATGATGGAGTTGTCAAGAGCTTCAAGAACTTTCTTAGAGTGGAACCTTGCCTGTTTCAGGAGCTTTTGTATAGGAACCATATGGTTACTCTGTTCGCTAGCAGTGGCAAATCAAATAAAAATGTTAGCGACACCGTATTACGACCGTTTGCGAATTCTTACGAGTGTTTTGCGAATGTTTGCAACTGTTAGCGAAAATACAAATTCGCAAAGGTTCGCAAAGAAATTTTTAACAAGTTCAAAATTTCTTTGCGACAAGAAAAACTGTTTGCGACAATAAAAACCGTTTGCAAACTTTCTTGCAACTGTTAACGAACCTTTTGCAACCCTTTACGAACCCTGGCGAAATCCCAAAGTCGCAACGTTCGCAAACGTTCGCCGCTCAGTGAGATACCCCCTTCAGCAATTTAAAAAAGAAAATATGGTTTTCAAGGAAAGCCTGCTTTTCCTTTTATATGTAAATCCGTTTGTATATAAATAGTTGGAGATATTTGTGACGAGTTGGAGTTTTGTATATTTTGTCTTGATACCCATACCCAATATCGAGATGTTTGTTGGTTTGTAGAAGAAAGACTTGCTGAGAAAGATTTCTTGCTGCAAGATATGGAGCTATAAGGTGAAGAAAGGGGCAGGTTTGAACTACAGGCGCTGTTCGCGAGTCAGAGGCTTTCACGGAACTTCACTGCCAAGAATAATACTAAAGTTATATGTGTATAAGACTTGAGCTTCATGAGACAACAGACGCTCATAAATATTTTTTCCTAGCACTCTAGGCAAATTTCGCACCAAACAACAATTATAACCAAATACAGTTAAGACGTTTTAACTCCGCGTGTATAGTATATACAGAGGTGGTTTGATAGCAGGAAACATAATTCACATTATTGAAGTATACAATACTCCTATACATAGGTGGCCTCTAGAACAAAAGAATTATTCATCAGTTATGTGTTCGTGCGTGTGTGTATGCAAGTGTGTATGTGTTCTCTATTGCTACGGGCAATAAAGAGAAATACTATATGACTATGAGAAGCTCAAGACATAATGAATGAAGATATTTGTAATTTCAGATTTTTGTGTTTTTTTCGGGGGGGGGGGGTGGTCAAAATCACGAGAACAGCCTAGAGGAAGCTCGTTGCCCATCTCAAACTTATTTCTCTTTGTATGGTTGTCTGTGACTGTAGAGGTTTTTGAGAACGCAAGGAAGAACTAATAATTCCTGCACGTTTATAACGTGCAATGGAAAAAAAAGTTGCAACATTAGAAGTAACAACAAAGAGGTTAATGCTCTCTTCACCGAGAAATATGAAAGTGAAAGGCTTGAATCATCGATATGCAAACATGATATCCAGCATTACTTCATGTCGAAAGTGTAATATCGGTTTGATATCATTCTTACCCGGGCTGACTATGCTAGATGTGAGATCCACCATGATTATAACTGTTGCAAAAGACAACAGTATGATGGTGAAAAGGCCGAAAAGAACTTTGGGCTTAGTCCGAGTAATCCGTAACAGCGTCATGGCGAAGGGTTACACTTTACACAGCTTGTTTTCCAGAATGCAAACGACACGACGCACAAAATATGAAAAATGTTTGAACGTGGAAGGCATTTAGTCTTTGTGAAATCAAAGGACTTAACGCAAATATGGCTTTTCCGCACGGAGTCCTTGTGGCGAGTCTTCAGTTACAGCGCGTGTTTACCATCAGAGATCCCCGTGCAATGCTAGCAGCTCTGAGCCAACTGCATGCACAGGACAATTTGCAGAACGTCCTCTCGTGCGCTGTGCGCTATTGACGTATTGACGTGCTGTTCCATACAACTTATTTGCGGCAGGAAACGGGGCTAGGGGTTAGTTACAAACTGACGGTTTAGTCACCAGGCCTCGATCGCACGAAAAGAAGGTCATGATTCACCCTGCGACATTTTCCATAATTTCAGGTTAACCAGTTTCTCCCCCTTTTTTGCTTTGTTTTGCTGCTCCTTTTTTTTTCTAACGCGAGTGCTTCGCCAATAGCCCCAGTTAAAATGTTTCAGTGGTGACGAAGTGACGGCAAAGAGGAGATATCTGATTATATGGGCCAGCAAACACAATGCCACTGTCCCGCGAATTATTCTGTGGTTAAGAGTTCGAAGGGAAGGGTAACGTTAATACTGCCTTGATAGCTGCATGAGTGTTACGCATAGGATTCACACCCAACGTCATTGTTATGATCGTTGATTCGGTTAATACTGCCTTAATCAGTCCTTTCTTGCTTCTGTTTCTGAGCCTCCTCTTTCATCCTCTTCATAACTATTATCATTCTTCTTCTTCTTCTTCTTCTTCTTCTTCTTCTTATAATCATTATTATTATTAATCATTGTTATTATTATTATTATTATTATTATTATCATTATTATTATCATTATCATTACCATTATCATTATTATTATTATTATAATTATTATTAATCATTATTATTATTATTATTATTATTATTATTATTATTATTATTATTATTATTATTATTATTATTATTATCATGATTGATATCATCATCATCATCATCATCATCATCATCATCATTATTACTATATCACTGTCGTATTTTACTATCACTGCTATTATCGTCTTTAAAACCAGACTCATTGCTGCTGTTATTGCTCGCGACATTGAATAGGAAGTTGCTGTAGTTTCGGAAAGGAGAGTAACATTACAGTTGAGAGTCATTGTGCTCAGTGGAGCTCTGCTAAAAGCTACTAAGCTGTAAGTGCATAATGAGTTTTGATTCGTTCTAAATGATATTTTATCTGTCTCTTTGCTTCTTTCACGTCTTCTGTCATGTCGGCCGGTGCCCTCTTCTTCTTCTTCTTCTTCTTCTTCTTCTTCTTCTTCTTATCATTATTATTATTATTATTATTATTATTATCATTATTATTATTATTATTATTATCATTATCATTATTATCATTATTATTATTATCATTATAATAATTATTATTATTGTTATTATTGTTATTATTATTGTTATCATCATTATCATTGTTATTATTATCATTATTGTTATTAATATTATCATGATCATTGCTAACATTGTTATCAATAATGATATATCATTACCATTATCCTCCTCCTCATCATCATCACCATCATCCAACGTCATCACCATCACAATAACATCACGATCACCATCATTACAATTATCATTATCTCTGTCATAATCATTGTCATTATCGCCATCGTATGTTATGATACAAGAGTAGATGTAAAGTAGTTTCAAAATGTTGCAAAGCTGCATAATATACGGCGGCTCACGGTCACTGTGCGCTGTTGAGATCTACTGATTTATGTAAGCCCCGCCCAGTTCGATCTGTTGCATGGTTTCGATATCACAAAAAGCATGTGCTAAGATTATACTTGAAGACACAATCAATATCTGCCGCATCTTGCACTAATACAAGGTGTAGTATAATCATATTCACTTCATTTCAAAGCGCAGAGATTTGTACATAGTTGCCTGCAGAGAGAGAAATACAGCAAGAGAGAATCAAGAAAATCAAACAGGTATCTATACTAGCTACCATAGGGAGATTGATAGACATGATAGATGGATTGTGGATAGACAGACAGATAGATGGACAAACATATAGATAGACATACATATAGATAGATATAGATAGATAGATGAATAGATAGATAGATAGATAGACAGACAGACAGAGAGATACATACATACATACATACATACATATATACATATACATACAAACATACATAGAACACACTACATACATACATACATACAAACTATACTACATGCATAGATACACACACATACACACATACATACATATATACAAACTATACTACATAGATACACACACACACATACATACATACATACAAACATCCATCAGTACGACACTACAATATACATACACACATACATACTTCATACATACATACAAACATACATAATATACACGTACATACATACATACATACACACATGCATGCATACATACATACATACATACATACACAGATAGATTGATACATAGATGAATAAATCAATATGAAGAAAAAGAGAAAGGATCCAGGGACAGGAGTCTTATTCAGCTCTCTCCCCTCTCCCCCCCCCCCCCCCCCCACCGCTATCTCTCCCTCTCTCTCTGCACTTAATTCTTTGCGTGCCATAATTTCGTCTAACTTGGATTTTCGATCTATTGTAAAACAAATACAAACTTTTCGATGTATGAATGAATATGATTGAAGGTATATGTGAACCTATCGCATAATGACTTCTTTAGTACATATTTGTAACTTGTCCCTCTCAACTGGTATATTTTCGAATGCATGTAAAATTGCAGCAGTTATTCCAATAGGCCATCTACAAAAAAGATGACTCCTCTCTCGTATCCAATCACCGTCCTATCTCTATTCTTCCTAGTATTTCTAAGGTGCTAGGAAAGCTTGTTTATAACATACTGTATGCTTTTTGACACAATATGATAAACTTAACCAAGACCAGTATGGTTTCAAGAATTTCATTCTACAGATATGGCACTAGCCCAATTATTGAGTGTCGACTGCCTTATGGCTGAACAAAAACATGTCATCGGTGTTTTCATGGACCTAAGCAAGGCATTCGAAACTCTTGACCGCACTATCCTTATAATACGTATGATGCAGTGCTATGGAGTTCGTAGCATTCCATTAGAATGGTTCAAGGATTACTTATCTATAGAAAATGATATGTGTACTATGAATCTGTTAACTCTGAAGTATTACCTATACAATGTGGCGTCCCACAAGGATCCATATTGGACCGCTACAATTAAATTCTAATGTATACAAATGATATTTCAAATTTATCCATTTTACGACAGTATATATTATCATGTTTGCCGATGACACCAATGTATTCTGTTCCAATTCTGATTTTCATTCACTCCTAAGAACTCTTAATACTGAATTACCGAAATTATCTACATTGTTTAAGAACAATAGATTATCACTCAACTTAAAAAAGACAAATTCTATTCATTTTCCTAATAAGAAGCACAGAAATAAAATGCAACATTTGAATATTACGGTGGATGGTATATCGATCATTGGAGTAAAACGAAAGTATCAAATTTCTCGGTGATATAGATGAAAATATGAAATGGAACACTCATGTGCAATACATCTCTGATTAAGTGTCTCGTAACGTTGGTATACTCCATAATCTTAAGTATTATGTCCCCAAGAATATTTTACTTATGTTGTATAACTCGTTGATACTATCGTACATTTCATATTGCAACATTGTATGGGCAACTTCAAACATCACACTGATATCATATTACTTCTATACAAAAGAAAGCTACACGTACATGTATATGCACCAACTCAGGTTATCGCATTCAGATCCTTTATTCGCCAAAAAAAAAAAACACTCATTAAGGTAAATGACATCAATTTCTTGCAAAATTCACTCTTTGTGCTTCGCTTACATAATGGTCAGTTGCCATCTTCTTTCTTCTCACTATTTCAATATCATCAAACAGGGACATACATTCTTATCCAACAAGACAATCTGATAAATTTCATTTATATCTATACATAATCCTAAAACAGTGATGGCTCTGAAATCTATCAGACACACACTTCTGAAAGTCCACGTTCTCTTTTTAGGAAAGCTGTGCAAACAACATTGCTCTCTGGATATCAGTAACTTCGTTGTCATTGTCAGTGTATAATACACGAAATTCTTTCG